>NW_022280031.1:17894657-17949353 GCF_004355925.1 Anarrhichthys ocellatus
GGGGGGTTACACGGTAAAAGTTCGAGAAACACTGCACCGGAGCACCAAATCCGCCACTGAAAATAGTCCCCAACAAATGCACAACTTCTCTCCTGTTTCACCAGTTCACCATGTTGTGGTTTATATAACATTAAACTGTATATAGTTGTGTTTTAATCTACACACTGGAATGAGAGGTGTGCCTGGTTTCACACGGTCCAACAGAAAACAAAGAGTTGAACTGGTTCAGTATCTCACATGAGTTACATCACCATCACTGTATCTAGAGACTCTTCTCTCCAACGGCTGCTGTCTGATGGTTTTGTTGCGGCCACTTTCTCGTAACACCTCATCTTCACTATTATTATCCTGTTATGGACCGCTTCATGTTTTTCTATTATTATTATTTAGCACATCTGCACAGAAGAGACCCAACGGACTGAAACCGTGGCTGTATATTTACACGTATCGATACAAAACATCCTTCATATTCTCTGATCAGCGTCAGCAGTGGTTACTCACAGTGAGGTTGTCCCTTAATAGCTGCATGATCAGCGTGCTGTCTTTGTACGAGTCCTCGTTCAAGGTGTCGAGCTCGGCGATCGCCTCGTCGAAAGCCTGCGTGGGGGAGAGAGAGAGTCAGTGATTCTTAAAAACACATTTACATGAAGGTTAGGTTTGTCTTGTTTAATGAGTTCCATCGGTTTGTTTGCTCCGTGTTCTCAACATGTAAAGTTACCAGGCAACAACCTCCGGTTCTGCCGAGTGAAGCCGATGAGGAAGTGTCTTAAACCTGCATTCTATCTAATGTCCACCAGGGGGAGACTCCTCTGGTTGTATAGAAGTCTATGAGAAAATGACTACTTCTCTCTTGATTTATTACCTCAGTAAACATTGTAATAAAGCAGGGTATGCTTTAGGGCGGGGCTTACTGTGATTGACAGGTCTCTACCAGAGTTATATACGGCGTCTCTACGTCACTCCTCCACAGTCCAAATATGGTAACTTATGTTATGGTAACTTATGGCGCCGACCTCAAGGCCGACCTCAAGGCTTCAAAACATCAGTCCACAAACCAATGAGCGACATCACGATGACTACGTCCACTTCTTATAGACAGTCTATGAAAGTAACATGTAGCATTTTTAAGCGGTTTTTAAGGTATCAAATGAAGTACTCTTTTGGTATCAATATCACTTTAAGGGTAATCTTCAGGGTACTGGCATCTTCAACTCTACCCAGCTCCATAAAGCTCCAGGTATCCAGCAGAAGTCACACATAAAAAACACTGTCCCTTTTGGGTGCTTTCGCTCTTGAGTTGCAATTTTAAAAAGTCGCCCCCAAGCTGCCAAAAAGACAGCGCTCCTAACGTGAACGAACGCAAAGCGTTGTGCACCCACCTGCTTGGCCAGAGTGCAGGCCTGCTCGGGCGAGTTGAGGATTTCGTAGAAGAAGACTGAGAAGTTGAGGGCCAGGCCCAGCCGGATGGGGTGTGTCGGCTGCATGTCCTTCTTGCTGATGTCGAAGGCGTTCTGGTAGGCCTGCTGAGAGTTCTCCACCGTGTCTTTAACACAAAAACACACCGCTCAGTCACACTGTGACCCGTGAACATTATTACGACACGTGTTACATAAACCTGCAGTGAATGTCCTCTTGGTGGCAGCAAACGAGGCTAAAAGTCTAGAGTCACGTAAGCAGCTCTGTGAGGCTGCACTCGAGCTAAATGCTAACGGCACGCTAACACACCAACACTGGTGATGTAAACCAGCTGATGAGCTAAGAAGTGTGTTGACCACATTCAGCGTCTTCATTTATTGTATCAGTGCGGTAACGTTTGCCAATTCAGCATTAAATACAAAGTACAGCTGAGGCTGATGATGCTGCGAGATGGAAAGTCACCAAAGTTACTACAATTCATCCTGAAGACAATATAAATATCTGTACAAAACTTCTGTTTTCTATGGTACTTTTTGGAGGATAGAAGTATCTTCTGATGACTTTTGGTAAAATAAACTTAAAAAAGGGAGCTGGAAAATGTTCACTTTACTGTAAATGTTTACCAAGTTCTGTTCATTAAAGGGAACATTAACCCCGGAGCTACATCGCAAACAGCACCGGACTTTTGTTTGAGCAATAAAGAAAATTACCCAGGTGCCCCAGCCCTGAGTCAACAAGCATCGCTCTGCACAAGCCGTCCAATAGAAAAACACTGAATCAACACCGCGACCACCTCCGGGTGATGACAACACACTCACCCTTCTTTGAGTCCCCAGAGGCCACCTCCGACAGGTATCTGAAGTAGTCTCCTTTCATTTTGAGGTAGAACACCTTGCTCTCCGCCTGAGACGCATTGGCAATGAGGAATTTGTCGAGCAGATTCTGAAACGCACAAAGACCACCGGACGGGGTTCGTTACACCACTATTACAAAGTATGAACTCTTTCACGCACTCAATAGTGCCGTGCTACTTCCACATATATATATATATATATATATATATATATATATATATATCTTGCTTATTTATCCGCTTTGCAGAGGCTTGTGGGTCATAACAGCCCAGAAAAGCATGCTGGCTTGTATCCTGCAAAATGAGCCCAGATGCAGGAGAAGCTCCTGGTATGTTACACTGCATTAGGCATACCATGTATCGGGGACAGACTAAGCAGTAAGGTAGTACGGGTATTGGAAGGCACAGACTGACGACACGTGTCCTGCCTGCGGTGCTCCAGTCATGAGCAGCTGCTGATGTACAGAGTCTCCGGTGGAAAAGGCGCCGAGGCTGGCGGTCTTCTGTAAATCACCTTTAAAGCTGCCGGTACGCTCGTGTGAGAGCTTTGTGACTCAGACGTGTCGCTACGCTAACAAACGGGCGAGAGGCCGTGCGACATTCATTCATTCATTCATTCATTCATTCATACATATACACATATACATACACATACACATACACACAGATAGATAGATAGAGATATAGATATCGATATAGAGATATAGAGATATCGATATAGATATAGATATCGATATAGACAGATATAGAGATATCGATATATATATAGAGATATCGATATATATATATAGAGATATCGATATATATATATAGAGATATCGATATATATATATAGAGATATCGATATMKATATAGAGATATCGATATCGATATAGAGATATCGATATCGATATAGAGATATCGATATCGATATAGAGATATCGATATAGAGATATCGATATCGATATAGAGATATCGATATAGAGATATCGATATAGAGATATCGATATATATAGAGATCTCGATATATATAGAGATCTCGATATATATAGAGATCTCGATAAATATATAGATATCGATATATATATACAGATATCGATATATATATAGAGATATCGATATATATATAGAGATATCGATATATATATATCGAGATATCGATATATATATATATATATATATATATATATATATATATAGAGATATCGATATATATATATAGAGATATCGATATATATATATATATATAGATATAGAGATATCGATATATATATATATATATATATATATAGAGATATCGATATATATATATCTATATATAGATAGATATATAGAGATATTTATATATCTATATATATAGATATATAGATATATTTATACATCTATATATCTCATCACTTTGTAACATCTTCTAGATGAAGGTGACCAACATATTTGGGTCCTTCTGAGCATCCTGCTGCTGTAAGGACGCCGCGTCTCCTCCCTTCATTCCTCCAGCGCCTCATCACTGCAGAGGCTTCCAGTCTGAGCTTAGAGGATATTATTAGACGTCTGCTCAGACGCAGGAAAAGAAGAAGATTTGAGTCTGATCTGACCTTGTAAGGACCTGGCTGTGTGAGGGTGGTTAGAGAGGCTTCAATCGAATCAAAGAGCCAAACTCACCAACGACACAGGAGATACTTTCCCTCAGTTTTGGAAAAAAGCAGTGAATCTACAACCACACCACTGGATGTCACCAAATCCTACAAAGAACTGCAACTTTAAGGAAAGAGTGACCAATGAAAAAAGTGCATTTAAACAAATCTCTCTTTGGGTTCCTGAGATTAAATTTACAGCCTTTTTACCAGGAGAAGACAAACTATTTCCTGCTTCTGCTCCTGTATTTCTGTTCAGATCCAAGTATTCAAATAGTGTTTCAGGGGGCGGTGGTGAAGGTGGACTGCACTGGTGAAAAACATACAGACTAAAAAATACACACACACACACACACACACGCACACACTTTTTTTATAAATATGTAATAACCCTAACGTCTAATCCAGAGATGGAGGTACTGGGCATTTGGACCGAAAACAGCACTGTGTTATAAAGAAGATTTTTAGGCTTTGTGTGTCCATCAAGAAGAGAGGGAGGGAGAACAAAGAAATGAAACCTTAGTTTCTGATTGTTTCACTGCCGTTACGTTCCAAAGAACCAAAATAAAAACACACCGATAGCAGCGCTGTGCACACAGCAGAGCAACGAAGCCCGTAAAGACAGCGATGCAACAACCAGCTCCCATTCGTCACATACGGCCGCGTTGTCTGACAGAACTAAAGTGGGCCTTTTGCCCGTTGATGTAATAATGCTTGTGCCAAAAGCAGCGGTATCAGACAACCTGAACATCCTCACTGGCTGAGGTTCACACCCTCCACGTGGTCACTATTGGCTCTTTCCCCGACGCCCGGAAACGTCCCGACCACAGCAGAAGAAGAACGGAGAAAACACAGACAAGAGCGCACAACATACACAACAGTGGGTCATACCTGACGAGTGAGAGTGGTTATGTCTGTGTATACTTTGTCTTTTCACCATGAATTAGAAAAAACAGTGTGATCTCCCTCCGTACCAGCACATCCTGGCAGATTTCTTGGAGTTCAGTCTCGATCTTCATACGGTACTCTCGGGCCATCTGCTGTTTCTTCTCGTTTCCCTCCGTCTTCTGCTCGATGCTGGAGATGACGCGCCAGGATGAGCGGCGGGCCCCCACCTGATGACACCGTCAACAACATCACTTTAAAATCTCACACGCGACGGCATAAAGAGCTGAAATAATACATATTTAGTACGATAGAATGATAGTACGCTATTCTCCCAACTCGGCAGGTAAAACGTACTGGGAACGACTGCATCAACACATTTTTCAATCAAACCTGGATGATAAATAGAGCAGCAGTGCTGAAAAGAAACCCGAGGCTGCTCTTATATAATTTGTGCTTTTATAAATAGACGATAAAATCTTCATGAAAAACAAAAAAAGGCTCCTGTAACAGAACATACTAAAGACTACGACCATTGATGAGTCAGGAGATGCTCCCAGCTGACAGTTATTAAAATGCACAGTAAGAAGGTGTTTATTATTGGTGACATGCTCAATGCAACGCTTCCTTACAGGCACAAGTGGAGCAGCTCATGAAGTTCTCCGAAAGAAAAATGAAAAATAGATGTGATCTTTATTAGTGGACAATATTCAGTTAAAATATAAACGATCGGGAGATTTGCATTAATGATTCCTAGTAGGCGGTCCTTGGTAACGCTACACTGTTATCAAACATAACTAAAGCAGCAGAGTGCATTATCCACTCTGCTGCTGTAATCCTGCAAACGTGCCCGCTGCGGGACTAATAAAAGATCATCTCGTCTCTTATCTCAACTCCATACATTTATTCTTTATTATTACGAGGACAGTTTTAATCTTCAGTTCAGTTCTATGGAGAAAACATACCTGTGAAACATTTATTAATCAATTTAAGAACGCATGAACCGTGAGCTCTGTATTGAACCAAATCATTAGCCGACTGCACAGTTGCATCGTGAGCATCTACACATTTGGTGTGAATTAATAATAATAAATAAAAGGAAGGTGTGAGCCATCAGATGGATTCGTACCACGTTCTTGTAGGCGACAGACAGCAGGTTGCGCTCCTCGTTGCTGAGCTCCAGGCCCTGCTCCGTCACGGCCTTCATGGCAGCCGCCATGTCGTCGTAGCGCTCGGCCTGCTCGGCCAGCTTGGCTTTCTGCACCAGGTCGTTCTTATCCATTTTTTTAGGCTGCAGGGGAAGAAGAACAAGAGGGGAAGGAAAGACCAGAGTCAGTGTTTGGACTTAGGATCTACCATTTACCAGCTGGAACGAAAAAAAGGCGAGACGACAGTAGACGAGAACGATACAAAGACAAGACCAGAGAGGCCGCGATATAAGTAGAGCATGCCAAAGATGGAGAATATATTAAGAGAAAAGGGAGACCACTAGTGCGGAATAACCGGAGTGTTGGGCTAGAAGCTCAAGCATCCATATAGATGTTGTACGTGAATATTAGGATATTAAAATATACCAGTAGGGATGTCAACAGTTTAAAAACGGTAAAAGCAGATGTAGCACTTTGAAATGCGCCAAAACTTTGGAGCGCAAAGATTTTTTTGTATTTCACACCATTTTAAACATTCAACAGTTAGTTACCCGTTAATGGGAAGCAAAATTAAACCAAAGCCGACGTCCCTATGTCCAAGCAAAGACCTTCCAGCGCCTCGTTAAATGTCAAAAACCATTTCAATAAAAGCTCCCCCAGTTATCACGTCCCCGAGGGCTTTTTCTACTCGCAGGAAGAATCTGTAGGTCTAAGTAGGCCACAGCCACCATCTCACATCTACCCAGCAACTCTCCACTGTGGGCTTTAACTGGCTGCGTTGATTAACCTGTACATCCCATCACATCGTTTAAAACTGCTTAAGAATGAACCGATACACAAGTAGGTAAATATGTTAATACATTAACACCAGAATACAGCTGTACCCTCACATCTGCAGGACAACAAGTTGGATATATTTCCAGTTCAGAGCAGCGACCAGCCTTCTTCCACCAGAGGGACATTTATTCAAACACCACCTTGTTGGCGCTTACCTGACTTCTGACCTCCCTGTCGAAGGGAATGAGGACGGGGTTTCCCTACGGAGGGCAAAAGAGGTCATCTATAAGCTTGATGTATTATTCTTTTCTTTCCTACATATGATGCTACATAGTGAACGACAAATCTGTGTTGAAATCAGCAGAGCGAGATAATTAACGTTAGCGGTTAGCAACCGGTGGGCTATGAGCTAACGTTAACGGAGGTTGCTTTGGCGATACTAAATTTAAAATTCAAGAGACAATACTGTATTCAACCTCTTCAAAGCAGTTCTCTAGAAAACATTGCGGCATCTTTTTCTCTTGGAAATATCTGTTTTTTATTGCATTCACGTCTTTACATGTCACCGCCAGGCATCAGGCTGATGTGCAGGGCCCGGCTTCAGCCCGACTGTCACAAAGATCCACTTTTCATTCAGTTTCACGGTTCCTTCTTCCGACTCGTTTCAGCGTTTACGGTCTTCTTGCAGATGCTCGGTATAAACGAGGCTTTTAAAAATATTTTTCATATATGATCTTCTGCACTCCAAACGTTATTTAGTGTATAATGTTTTAAAAAAAAAGATCTCATAATGATAAATTGATCAAACTGGTTATATCATGCAAATACAAAGCACATCATGAAGTCTAGCTCACCACCACCAGATGGCAGCCGTGTTCTCACCATGACATTCAATAGAGCTGGTTCAACTGTGGCTCTGATGTTATAATACATTTAATTCATGGCGTCAGATAAGTGTTTTTTCTTCTCTTCAATTGGTTAAAATATTACTCAGGCAATTTAATTGTTTTTGCTTGTGAGCAACTGATAATTAGCAATAAATCAATCAACCTAAAATCACTTAATATTTAACATTACTCTACATTATGTCAACCATCAAAGATTTTGCAATACTATAGTATCCCTTTGATATCTCTGGTTGTAGCAACAAAGGCAATGTTGTGATCAACCAATGAGCAGGACCGCTTAACAAGTTTTTGTATGAATTTGGGATCAATACAATGAAGCAACTTCATTCATCTGCTATTTTAATTGCTGGATTAGAAAAGTATCGACATTTATGACAGCAGGACTGCAGCCCTTGCACCCGACTGAAAAGATGGATGTGGACAAACAAAACTAAAATCTTTTGGTTATTCACAAAGTTAGATCCTGCGGCCTCTTTCCTACACTTCCTGTGGTCTGCAGGGTAATTATTGGTCTCTCAGCGCACCAGTGGCACAGTTCCAGTGCCGATTCAAGAAATCAATTATTTGTGGATATTGAGTGCGGTTCAATTCTTTCACCTAAAAACAAAATGCGTTATAGCATTAGAGTACAGCATCATTATACATTCAGATACCCATTTCCAGGACACTGATTAGGAAGAAATCCCTCAGATTTTCATTGTCAACAGCTAAACTACACTGTTTAGTTTCATTGATCTGAAAGTGAGAGGGGTTTTATCATATTACATCAGTTTTAAGAAGAAAAGAAACAGCCACGTCATGATCATAATGTAAATCAATAGTCAAGACGCCATTTGATTTTGAATTGAAATACCCGAAAAATTATAATAATTATGGGAAAGGCGGAGTTTACTTTATGTCTAACAAACATTTAAAATAAACTCAGAATTACCGTGTCTAACCTCTTCATGTCATTCAGTCAAATGATTGGCAGAAAATTCAGCAACGTTTTGAAAACTGATTTCTCATTTAAGTCACTTTTCACGCAAAAAAAAAAAAAAGACCCCCCACTTCATCATTTGCATGATTTAAATGATAATATCTGGATATTTAACATGGGCTACATCAACATGGGTTCTGGGAAATTGTAGGCCATTTACGGCTCTGACATATTATAGAGTGCAATATTAAATCAAGACAATAATCAGGCGATTAGTGAGTAATGAAAATAAACTACGCTGACAGTTCACCAGTTCGCTGACAGTACCTGAGAGAGGTGAAAGATTTTATCTGTCAGCAGCAAATTTCAATTACACCTTGGGAAACTTCAGGCGAGTCCACCAGAGTTTAACTTTTACTATAAAAGGTTCCAGCATGCTTAAAACTTTACACCCTGATAAACATCACCCACTCATGAAAAAAGCCTTTTATAATGAATGATTATGAAAAGGGTGGCTACGATTTAATGGATTTCACTCCTCTTAACAAACATTATACATGTTATTTTAATTAAAAGACCTCTTCAGGTGTCTCATCTCTCAGGGTTAATCGTCTAAATTCTTTTAGTTTTATTGACATGGTTTTTATTGCGGTCACTGAGTTCATCACTGAGGTTTTGCTGATAAAGAACAAATGACGTTGACAGGTAATTAAATAAGCACAAACAGGAACGCGGGCCCAGTGTGAAAATGAAAATGGTGAAAGCTTTTTTTTCAGCATCGATGAAAAGGAAGTGAATCTTCAGAGGCTGTCTGTGGCATTCGCACAGTGCTGTCATTTCGACAACCGTGTTATGCCTCCGAAGCTAATCGGAGTTAGCATTTAGCTCAAACGCCGCTCATTGCGGTTATTAACAAGTACCGGTTAAGAGAAGCGTAATCAACCGCCTCATGTCGGTTAAAATTGATCAAAGTATGGCCATTTCATCACACCACCATCGTCTGGCACGGTACCAACACCACCAACGTTACAACCGTTACCATCTTACGTTATAGCTAGCTGACTACTAAAGGTTAACAGGCGTATGCGCACCGAGAGAGAGAAACAAAAATGGGGTACACCATCTTCAACAGTCGGTACGAAAAAAATAAAATAAGACAGTGAACGTTTTTTTCCAGCCCAAGCACGTTTAGAAACAAGCCCACCAGACCGTGAGATGGTTCCGGTCGTGTCGGTTATAGTCGGCCTGCCATCAAACTACGCCCTCCTTGTCGCATTCCCCTGCGGAATTTTTAAGATGGAGAGATAGATTACCGCTAGCATTAGCATGCTAACAGAACGTCATACAGCACGGCCGTCGGCTTTTTAGCTAACCTGTTAGCTTAGCTAGCTAGATAACGGGAGCTGACCCAGTTCAAATCGGAACAGCGAAACATTAAATGTGCCGAGCTACGAGCTGAAATAGCTGAATGATTAAAACACGGCATGTGTTCCCATTTCTCCGCTGTCGGTTCTGTGATATGGAAAATAATTTAAATCGTATTTTGAGTGGAAACTCCCGGTGAAATACGGAGGGTGTGTTAGCTTCCATGTCGTTTCACTACGCCATAACGGAGCTAAGCTAAAGACATTACGTTATTAAATTACGCTGTTTCTGCGAAGAATGAGGCCGAGATATATGTCGGGTTGTCCTGGGTGTTGTCAGTAGCTCAGTACTATAGCTTTGCATTATCCACCATGCAATGTACTGGCTGTACTTTAGCATTGCCTGCTAAAAAAAAGAAAAGAAATGCTGCTTTCTCGACGGCTAAGCTGTCAAAATGGCCAAACTTGCCGCTTGCTTCTCCCTCGCTACACGGTCGCGTGGTCGCGGGCCTTCAAAAAAAAAAATCAACGATCTAAAAGCACGTTATACAACACAAAGAGCACGCGGGACCTTTCGACAGGTGTTTTTTAAGGGTTATTTATCGCTATTTTTGGGCCACAAAGTCTCGGCCTAAAAATCCTCGCAACCCAGCCCCAAAACCCACAATAGGCACCTTCCGCCGCATAGGAAAGGAATGGGGGGGCCAACCGCTGGGGCTTTTTACCTTTACACCCCCCCCCCAAAAGAAAGTGTGTCCTCACGCTGTGATACAAGACAATAATCGAGTATTATTTTAGGTGAACTCACATTTTAAAGCGAACAAGGAAATCCCGATTTTATTCTCTGAAACGATGGGAGTTTATCAAGCCGTCCTCCGCTCGCTGCTCAGGGTATTCAGGGCAGTACCACTTCCGCCTTTGCTCTGACACTTCCGCTTCCTCTAAAACCCCACCCCTCCCCCTGCCAGTATCCATGGCGACCGAGCCAGGGGGTTTCCTGAGCATCTTGCGAGGGGCTTTGACGTCAGAGACAGAAGACCATGGCAACCAGCCGCTACGGGATGACGTGCGCCGGTCTCCGTGGCAACTGTCTCCACGAGTTCACCATCGTGTCAGCTGACACAGCGTTGTGTGGGTTTTTAAATTTTTTATTATTATTATTTTCTAGTCAAACCCTCAAACACGCAGCCCATCATTAACAATCAGTAATTAAAAAAAATATATATATATATTCCACATACTTTTCTCTGATTTATTTGTGAATTTTATAATAAAAACATATTTAAAAAAGACATTTAAACAGATACAAAAGCTAAATAATTAAAAAGTATATTATCATAATATATTTTTCATTGTTCGATGCAGGCCATTTTAGTGGAGGCATTAAATATATTATAACAGCATAGACAACTTTTTAGTTTTACTCTTGGACAGCGATTTGTTTTCCTTTTACTGGCGTCCTTTGATGATATACGGTAGAGCTGCGTCCTGGTGGTGCAATGAGACAGCAGCCTGCACTGTTATAATAATAATAATAATATCTTCATCTTCACATTAAAAATGAAACATGAGGAAAAACATTGTCCATCAAATTTGACTGATGTTTGAGCTCCAAGCATCAGTGATGTAAACACAGAGTCCAGCTCCTCTCGTCCCACCGGAGTCCTGCTCTCTGTCCTGATGTCTACCGGCCATGTTTAAATGCCCACAATGCCTTGTGTTGCTGCCACCTGATTGGCTGGTTAGAAATGGTGAACAGGTGTAATAAAGAGGCACGTTTAGGCATGTTTCATCCGGCCCATAAACATTGATTCCCTATTCAGATCCCCCCCCATCTTTAGAGCAGGCTAATCATTTGAGTAATCATTTGATTACCTTTCCAAGGCTGCAACATTTGCTGTCCATATCTAACAAAAGCAAGCTATGCCTTGAATCGTCAAATCTTTGCATCGTCACTGACAACAACAGAGTCACATAACTGTCATTTTTGCATGGAGCCGATGCATTTTGGGGTTGTTTTAGACACTTCCCTTGTAGTTTTGTGCGGGACATTTTATCTGGGCACTATATAGTGTACTGTATAGTGTGCTATATAGTAAATAAGGACACAGCCTATAACAAATAATTCTTTGTCGAACATTGTCTTTTTACCCATTTTATGGCAATCCGTCCAACATTTGTCCGGGTATTTCACTTTGAGCTTAAATTGTGCGCCTGCTGACGCAGCCAGATATAAATTCAGGAGACAAGTCATTATGGGATTCATTGTCTGGAAACTGTTAATGTCTGCACCAAGACAGATGTCTGTAGAAAGATCAGATAATAATTAAAAGTAGGTTGAACAGAAGGAGTTGAGAATAAAAATGCTTCAGACATAATTCCTCAATCCTTTTAGGCACAAAAAAAATGAAGTAGCATAATTTCTCTCAGTGAAACTAGTCATTTAAACAGGTTTTATTTGTTTCATTAGAACGTAGTGCGTACAGGAGGTTCTTATCTTTTTAGTTCCTCTGTCTTCTGCAGTTCAGTAACTTCTAATGGAACTGAACAGAAGTGGAATAAAGTTGGCCAGTTAAACACTCCATCAGTCCATCAACCCCTTTACATGAGCAGCCAGTACAAGTTCATGTATTCATCAAACTAATCAGACAATCTCTCAGTGATCATTTGGTCAGTTAGATAATTAATCAACACAGAAAGTTATAAATGCTAAACAGCTATTTCATCAGCAGGCAACCAGGAGGTTAACAATCAGTCAATCAATCAATAAATCAAATCAGCCAGTGACGTCAGAGGTTATTGATTGAAAGCAGAATGTTGAAGTGTAACTGTAACTGATTGATTGCTTAAAACCTTTTGCTCTTGCTGTGCTCAGTGTGTGTGTGTGTGTGTGTGTGAGCATAGATCTGTAAACACTGTATAGGCCAGTGAGTGTTTGTACTCACATTTGTACATTTGTGTTTGGATGTGCATGGAGGGATTACTAAACTGGCCCACTGAGCCTCTGTTTGCTGAGGACGACAACTAAAGATTCAAAATGTCTACAACGGCATGCAAAGTGACTACAAAAGACATGCAATAAGACTACAAAGAGATGCAAAGAGACCAGAAGGAGACCCAAAACAACGATAAAGAGTCGCGAAAAGACAAACAAATACATCAAATGATTAAAAAGAGACAACGGGACTAAGAAAACCAAAATGACATCAAGGAGATGCAACACAACTACAAAGAGATTCAAAATGACTACAATGACAAGCAAAGCAATTACAAAGACATGTAGAACAACAACAAAGCCATTCAAAACTACTACAAAAAGATGTAAAGTGACTACAAAGAGACCCAAAATGACATAAAGAGACGCAAAGCGACTAAGAGATGCAAAATGACTACACAAATATGCCAAACAACTACAAAGACAACCAGAGGAACTACAAAAAAACACAAAAAGACTACAAAGACACACAAAAAGACATCAAAAAGAACCAAACGACTTTAAAAAGTTGCAAAACGACTACAATTACATACAAAATAATGACAAAATGATTAAAAGACTTGCAGTCCTTAAAAGTATACATAAATATTGTGTAATATTGTTATCGAACACCATTAGTGTGAAGTAGTAACTTCATGTTTTTGACGCACAGCAGAACAGTTTTCCTGAAAGTTTGCACATTTGTTTTATTGAATATTCTGCAGCACTTTTCACAGTAAAAACAAAATCAATGCTGGAGTACACTGTTGTAATAATATTACTCTTCTATTAATCCCATATGTACATTAAGAAGGTGGCGGGTAGTAAAATATGTTGTTCTCCTCCCTGCTCATATGCTTAAAATGTGGACATTGCATTACTTTGTCACAGATTATTACTCTTATATTTTAATAAGTGAAATATTAAGTATACACTGAAGTGAGTGTACATTCTGGTGACCTGCTCTTGCTGTGGCCTCTTGCCCAGTGCATGCTGGGAAAGTCGTCTGCCTTTACTCCTGAACATCATTGGGTCAGAGAACGACATGAAGAAAATTAGAAGAACAAAATAGAAGCAAGTAACAATAATGATGTGAGATGAACAATTGTCATGTACTTGTATTTACGCTCACAAGTCTTGAAGTCATCAGAGCTGCATTGTGCTGTATTTCAGTGTAGCAGCCACTAGGTGGCAGTGAAGTCTGCTGCTAGTTTCACTGTGTTGCACAAATATAACATCAAAACATTCAAAAATGGTAAAAAAAAGATCCCAAGATGTATCTTCTTCTGGAATCCGAATGTTTGTGAATTTAAACAAATGAGGTCCAGCGTGCCACTGCGTTGCATCGAGTTTTTTTTTAAAGTGTCCAGATACTTAAGGTTTTGCGTCAGTAGACAGGTGTGTGAGCGTGAACGTGTTAGTCAATAGCCTCTGTGCTGCAGATTGAATGCATGTGGGCAGCATCCCAGGAGAGAGCAGGTTCAGTTCCTCATCCCGTTCTTTTGTCCGCACCATCAGTCACTCTGACACGGGGAGATGAAGAGATGAGAGGCCTGTGTTTCACCATGTAAGTGTGTGTGTGTGTGTTCAGTGTATGTGTGTGTTAGAGAGAAGAAAAAACAGCTGACTCCTCATTCCTTCAAATGCTTCCTCCTCCTCAAATACTGCAGCTTGGTCAGTGGCCCTGAGCTTCAAACTGTGACATTCTAGGTTCCCCCTCTTTCTAGGTTTGTCAGTTTCCGTACATTACATGTGTAGTTTAAAAAAAACAAAACTTTTGTGTTCACGGGAAATGTAGAGTCTACGTTCACTGTCTCTTTTCAAATTAAACTTCCGACGTAAGTTTACTCAGTTCTTAGGTGTACTTACGCATCAAAAGTACATTGTTAGATTAGGAAAAGATCAGGTTTGGGTTGAAATAAGCACGGATGCTACGTAACAAAACTACACGAACAACGGTCTCCTGGGTGAGAGTCCTGTGTTTGTTTGACCCTCCAACAGAGGAAGGTAAAATAAAAGAAGATGGTGCATTAAAGCTAATCATGCAGGCTGGACTCATCCAGCATTCATAGCAAAAATTATGAAAAACAATGTGCCGTAATTCGTAGATATTCCACAAATATTTTTTTCCGTAGGTTATCCATGTAATCATGAACGAGGAACTATAAAGACTGCTGAAGCACACACATGTGGTGATGTGTCCAACAAACAGCGATCTTTTGTTCCCTGTGAAACGAGAAGTCAACGTTGATGTTTTTGTCATTTACCTTACGAACTTCAGCAACGGCACTCCCGTGGTTATTTTCACCCAAACTATGATCTTTTCCTAAATGTAACTTATTTTTTTGGTTTCCTGAACCTAACTGAGTAGTTTTGTTGCCTAAACTGAGTTTCCTGTGAACCTTATGCATGTAAGAAGTAGAAAATGTTCACGTGTTGCAGGCTTTCGTAGGAAAACGCACCAATAAATGAGGAGTAACTTTCATACGAACAGTTGTACGAGGATACGTTCAATAATGCTGCGTTCATGTAACATTGGCAGAATTGGAAGAACAGGAAACCTTCTTGTTCACACATTATTCCCAGATGGTTACCATTGTACCAACATCATTTACAGTAAAGAGCCTAAATGAGCTGCTTCTGCTGTGTGTACGTATTTAGAGTGACATTACTGTAATAAGTGAATCCAGATACAAACGTGCCGTCAGAGCAGCGCTGTTCGCTTCACTTTCATTTAAGCGTGCGGATCATAAGCATGTCATGTTTCATCATGTGTGTTGTTTTGACTGACGTACTGCAGAGCTGGAGTTGAGGATGTGTCACAGGGATCAGAAACCCCGTTCAGGTGTTTGCACGCCACAGTACATTTCTATCCGAGTGCTCCTGGTCCTGATGTAAAACATTTAAGGGATGCAGGAAATGAGCAGGAACTCCAGTGAGGCAGGAACTGTCCTTTGAGCGGCCTGTTTCTGTGGTTTCTTTATTTTTTTTATGGCTCCCGCTTGCTTCCTCAGATTAACAAGAACAGAACAGTTATTTATAGAGCTTGGAGAACTGGGGATTAGTGCTATTCCTGTTGTGTTTTGGATGCTTCTTTGATGACTCAAGGTGTGTACTGTAGGTTCATGTGCATAATGAAACCCTCTGTGTGTGTGTAGAATCTAAGGCATTTATAGGTGTGAATCTATGGTGTATGCATACGTGTAAAGGTTGTATGTTTTGGGGATTATATGTATGTGTGTTCATAAACAAATAGAAAAGTGCAGTTTTTCCTTCCTTTCTTTCTTTTTTTTCTACGATGGTTGAGTCCAAAAAGCAGCAGGTTCCTGTTTATTTGGGGACTGGCTGTATACAGAAACAGGACAGGATATTAAAGAAACCCACAGGAGGGGATTGTGGTGGCGACGTGTTTCTTCTCAAAATAACAGGGATGTAATGAGACAGTGTTGGAGTATAATTCGTCACAGTAATGTTTTAAGCAGACATTTATGAAATCAGCATCAAAACTAATGTAAATATAGTATGATTTAAGGGATTTAACATATAACCTGTATACAGCTCTGGTAGAGACCTGTCAATCACAGTAAGCCCGCCCTAAAGCATCTCCTGCTTTATGGTCTGTTTGACTCTAAATGGACCATAATGTACTAAATGAACATCATGCTGTATTGAAGAAGACTTGAAACTAGAGATTGAGACCATAAACTCATGTTTACAATGTTTACTGAGGTAATAAATCAAGAGAGAAGTAGAGTCATTTTCTCATAGACTTCTATACAACCAGAGGAGTCGCCCCCCCTGGTGGACATTAGAGAGAAAGCAGGTTTTAAGACACTTCCTCATCGGCTTCACTCAACAGAACCGAAGGTTGCCGCCTGGTTCAGAGCAGGATACTCAGTTGGACTCTGGGGTCTCGCTAAAAGAATAAACACTATTGCGTCGAACTCTGACCACTTCGAGTGATTTCTTTGAATCTTTTTTGGGACTCCAATAGCAGCAAAGTAAAAGAATACACTAAGTGTTGGAACAGTGGTGTAGACTCCATTAACGGGTCCATTCTGAGCTCCTGTTTTCCGTCAACAGACAGACATAAGTGGTCAATTATCCACATGCAGAAAAACACTTTTCTTATCTGCCGACAAGTTTAAAAAAAAAAAAGTGTCGACGACTAGAAAGGTGCACTCAGTGTGTGTACTGGTTATACTATTTGTATATTTTACAACTTGCAGAACATTTGACTTGTATATAGATGTTTTATTTTTATTTAATGATTTATTGTTGGTCATTGCTGGTTTTTATTTATATTTATATGTTTTAATACTTTTTATACCTATTTTCATACTTGTGTACATAATTGTTCTGTCTATTCGTTAAATTAATTGGCGAGGCTTTGTTGTCCTTGTTCCCAGCTATTATGTCTATTTCTGTGTACGTTGAGAGCAAAAACATCAAATGTCCTGTAAGTGTAAACATACTTGCGACAGTTAGAGCACTTTTTCAATAAAGAGGTTTGAATAGATTCCCACAGGCAGAGGACAGAAGATAAATGATCAGGATCCTATTGACCCAGAGCAGCTTCTGTCTGAAGTAAACTGTTGTATATTCTAAGCTACTGTAATATATTTTTATTGAGTTTCCTTTTAGAAAAATGAGTGAATTTGAGTTCCCTCTGGTAAACAGTTATGCAGTGTATATGTCTAGGGCTTTTATTGTGAAAGGTAAGAAGAAGAAGGAGTGGATTTGGTCTGTGCTGCCTTTGATAAGGTGTTGGAAACCAGTCTTTTACTTATCAAATCTGGTTTGGTACGCAGGAGATCCGTCACAATATCAGGCAAACAAATCAGGCAGAAATCACAGAAACCAGGAACATGAACACAAGGACATCGCTGGAACGCTTGACACAGAGGACGAAGACGAACCGGCTCAGATACTTCTTCTCCTTCCTCTGTAATGTTTAACGGCAGCTTGCGTCCTATACGTTGCATTTTTGTCATCTTTCCCCAACAGTCCCTTTATTCACGGGAAGTCGGTAGAGCACCTTCTACCGAGATCACTTGAGCCCCACTCCGGTATTTTCTTGAGCTCTCTTCCTCACCTCCCTAGTCTTTGCATGTTCTTCCACCTTTCTGAAATATGTCTATTGCAGGTGGTGACAACATGTCCTCCAGGTCCTGGGGCCCTGCAGTGCTCACAGAGACTGTTTGGATGCTTCACTATCATGTGTAGATTTCTGTGTCCCATTCTCAGCCGTGATATTGCGACCTCTTCTCTCCCCTTATATCTTACACTGCCCACTTTATTTTGAATGTAGGTGTCTCCCCCATTTGTCTCCTGGTCCCAATGTTGCTGCCATACTCTTGATATTTTTCCTTATGATTTGGATAACTTGATACAGATTTCTATTTCCTCCGATACCGATATGAGCCAGAATCCATACATATTTAACCTCAGTGCCTTGTTGCTCTTGAGGGAATTGACATTATTTTGAATAACAGATCCTGTCGAGTATTGGACACACCTGACTTTAGACTGCAGAGCGCAGACATTGAATCACTGCAAATAAAAGGACTTTGTCTGGTCTGTGTTGTACATATAGATTGCATACACTGGCACAGAGAGAGGGGAACACAGGGATTAAATACACCAGGCAGGTGAAGGTGATTAGACACAGGTGGATTCAATCAGGGGCGGGGCAGACCATCACAGTGGCGGGAAAAACACACAAAGGCAGGAAGTGGAGCGATCTAAAACGAGAGGAGAAGTAAGCCACACAAAACAAAACAGGAAATACTGAAATGTCAAAAAATAAAGATCTTGTGCTCCTGGAAGAACAATGGTGGACATTTAACATTTTTCCTGACAGTTTATAAACTAAGCAACTAAACGCTGTAAATAATCAATACATGAAGAAGAATTAAAGTAATTAACCCGTCGAGATAAAGACCCACAAAACACTGGGGGAGAGACAACGTGAGATAAGAGTTCTAAAGATGAATTAATTTATTATTAATGGTTCGGACATGTAATCCTTCTTGTTAAGAGTGTAGTGCATCTCTGAGAGAAGAAGAAAGAAAAGCAATAATCACTCTGGTTGTGCCCGAGTCGTCCTCGTGTCCCTCGAGACATGCCGGGTCCCAGCTTAGAGCTTCTTAATCTCAGGACCGTGCCAGCGGCCTTCTGGGAAATCTGCGGGGACGAGCCCATGGCCGCACACAGAGCTGTCGACTCAGCGGAAAACACAGTGAACTCCTGGAGAGGAGGAGCAGATGGAGGAGCGGCACTGTGTGTGTGTGTGTGTGTGTAACTTGGCCTGATATCAATAATCAGTAATAACAGAGAGATGGAGCTAAAACAGCTAAAAGTACCAGCCATGTGAAATGCATGTTCATGAAAGGAAATGCAGGAATGCTTTGCATCAAAAAGTTCCTGTTGAAAGCAGAAACATTTTTGTTATTTATTTTGTTGTCGTAAAAAGCCTTCTTCCATCACACATCTTCTAGTTTCATTAGGTGCAGGAAGCAAAATGTGGCGAGACCGTCTGCTTCGTTCCTTCATTTTCACCATAACTTGAATCTCTTGTTCAGTTTATTAAAGTTCAAAGTATAAAATAAAAACTCTTTTTGCACAAGCATCTAAGGAGAAAAAGAAAAAGATTTACTTTTGTATTTCCACTCTTTTCTTACTTTATGCTTCGACTCCACTCTCAGATTTAGATATTGCATTAAAAACAAACATATGATGAGTTTCTAAAATACACTCTTTGTTAAAGATGAAACCAGTGGCTTGTAACCCTTAATAATCTGTCTCTGGCCCCTTGTCGCATGTCTAACATGTTTCTATGAGGTTCCAGGCATTTGGATTGTAACCCGCTGTCTTCTTCAACGAATGGAAAAAGGCGGTAAAGGACATTTTATTGTAGAATATCAAGTGGTTTCACATTTCTCCCAAATACATGTTTTCCTCTCAGTATGTTTGTTAGTTTTTTTCCACTCCCAAACAAGGTTCAGACATTTAATCGAGGCGCTACTGTTATATTTAAGTTACTCTCCAAAATGAATACATTAATACCACTAAAAGGTAAAAGTTGGTGTAAAAAGCGGTGGCTGACGGATATAATGTAGGTCAAAAAATGGTTATAGTTGTTTCTAAAGACACGTGTGTGGACAGAGGGAGGAGTTGGTTAAGAATTGATCGGCCTGGTGGGATGAAGAGACACAGAAAGAGAGAGAAGAGGTGATAATAGTGAGTCTGAGCTCTAGTTTCTATATAAACTGTCTGTCTGAGGCCGCGCTCCACTTTCTCTCTAAACTAGGCCGAAATGTCCTGAAAGAAATTAACTGCTGCACTTCAGACGGAAGAGCCAATGGCTTGAGGTTTGTCAGTCTGGGACGCACAAACATTCTATACTTCTGAGGACCTTCACTGGCACGATGCATTCAAATGTCTACATGCCAAAAGGCCAATTCATACTTTCCTTATCCGACTGTCCGCGAGGGTCCGCATTGGTCCTCGTGAGGTAAAAGTCGCCTCCTCCCTTTGCTCACGTGGTCCGTGCAGACCCCAAATGGACGTCCGCCTGCAGCCAAAAATTTGCGACCGTGCAGACTGTGCACATCCGCTCAATTTCTGTAAGCAGTGTAGCATGAAAGGGGAATTAGCAAGCTAGCTAGCTAACTAGCCAGCCTCTTAATAAGTACAATTTTGCAACTTAATTATTCATCCACACTTGTCACAGCAGAACAAAGCACATTGCTATCGCAAAATGAGTGACAACTTAGTGTTAGGCTCATTTTGTGTAACCAGTGTAGCATTAAAGCATGGTGGAATTAAGCTAGCTACATAGCTGGCAAGCCACTAAATGAGTACAATTTTACAACTTAATGATTCATCCAGGGTCATGTGAGCCAGTCACAGCGTAGGAAAGCACAATGCTAATACCAGATGAGGGACATCTTTGTTCGGCTCATTTTCTGTAAATAGTTTAGCATCAAAGCATGGTGGAATTAAGCTAGCTCGCTAAACAGCCAGCCACTAATTGGGTGTTTCCTAACAATTTTCATTCACATCAAAGACTCATTTTACCGGTTGACACTATTGTCACCGCGTAGGAAAGCACATTGCCATCGGCAGATAATCCAACCACAGCACAGAAGTACTAGCCAGAACTAGCCAATCAAAGCACACGGGAAAATTTAAATTACGCTGAAGGCATAACATGCACCAATTGCTCCAGTTTTGTTTGGTCCTGACCACAGCTGTTCAAATATAAACGTAATATGTCCAACGCCCGACATTTAATATGATACAGGGCTTTATTTGCCTTCAACTTACCAAACCTGAAGTTATTTTCTTGCCTAAATTGAACCATTATCTTACTTTTGCAAACACCAACACGGTTTATTTTGTAGTAGCCTACATGCAGATTGACTGATTTTGATCAGTGCTTCTTTTCATGTCCTCCCTCACTTCTCAAACAAGATAAGATCATAATCAGAAAACAGCTTTCAACTTAAATCCCAAGTCTTCAAGTCTTTGTTAGGACACGCAAACTCATTTTTGAGACACTCACAGTTAGCAGGCCATCTCTGAAAAGGAGCTGCCTGCAGGCAGAAAGAGCTTTTATGGGACAGATTTGCTTCTCCGAAATTAGAAATACCTCATGATCAGAGTATCTACACAGCACTTCCACAGACTGCAGCCTCTTCTTGATTTTAGTGCATGGTTGAATATAGTCAGTATATTGCGGTCATTGTGTTAGACAGGTGGTGATTCGCTCTATGTTGTCTTTTTTGTGATGATAGTGGCAGGTGTGGTTGGTCAGATTGTATAGAAGTCTATGAGAAAATGACTCTACTTCTCTCTTGATTTATTACCTCACTAAACATTGTAAACATGAGTTTATGGTCTCAATTTCTAGTTTCAAGTCTTCTTCAATACAGCATGATGTTCATTTAGTACATTATGGTCCATTTAGAGTCACACAGACCATAAAGCAGGGTATATTACATGTTGCAGGGAAAATCAAGGCCACAGAGAGAAAAACTGTTTTGGGGTTCAGAGGGTTAAAAACCAAATGCGACAGTTCAACATTTTCTTCTGACACGTTTCTCATCAGCTCACACTCCAACAGAACAGGGCTGCAAAGCCAAAAATGGTCCGATCCAAACTGTGCAATGTCTTGAGGACTTCTAGCCATAACATCACAGCAGCCACATGAGCTCTATTTCCAGGCCAAGTGTGGACACACTGAGGCGTGATTTCACAAAGTCTGATCGTAAGAATCAGATCTCACAAATCACGCTGAAATAACAAGCGTGACCGCGGGCGATGACACAGAAGAGTGGAGTGCGACAGGCCTCAGCTATGAGAGGAATGCATCCTGCGAACATTTAACCTTTATGATGAAAATGTCACACCAACAAATGACGACGGCCTGCGAGCTATTTATGGCGGGCAGCTGGAGCCACCTGCATTGTTTCACCCCCCCGGGGAGGATCCTCATCTGTGGAGAAGATATTTAAAAATTCATATGAGAAATGCTGACATTTAAAGCACTTTTTTATTTTTTAGACAGTTGGCAGATTCCTTTTCAGTAGGGGTGTATGAGGTACAGGTACAATGTACTGCACCTTAAACATTCATTATCAGTTTAAGTCTACATTACTTTGAATAATTTCACAGCTTTATCTTGCTCTCAGACCGCCTTTTCCGACAGGGAACTGAAGCCGTTTTATCCAGAGTCACTTCAAAGACCAGAGTCCTTTGAAAAAAACTGTAATTTTCCCTCACAGAACACAAGAGTTGCCGGTGTACCGCTGCCTCTCTTGGTTAGTTTGTCTGTGTCAATGTAAAGCGGTGAAAGTATTCTAAATTGATCGTACCCAGTGAGCATTTTTCCGTTGAAAAGACGTATCACTCCTGTAAAATTTGCCTAAAACGCCTATCCAAGGCGTACCCAAAGTAAACTGACAGCTCTTATTGAACCATTGGGAGTACATGTATGGTTTTAGTCTCTATTGAACGGCAACACTCTGAAGTTTCTTCACAATCAGTCAGAATCACTGTAAGTGCTACTGGCATTGAGCTATGGAGTTTACAATACACTGAAAAAGAAGGTTTTTATTTCCGCATGGATTTGTTTTGGCCAACAGATGGCAGCAGTTATCTGTGGCTGGGACTTATGACCTGGAAAAGACACTGGTACGACAGTATGGAGTCATGGTACCTGGTACAAGTTAGAATTTGATAACAATACGACAGAAAATTAATATTTTACACGTGGTTTACTAAGAGTGCGGCCGCGTAAAAACGCTTTGGAGGCTCGCATCACCACGTCAAAATGCATATACTACGATAAACTACGTGTCCGAAATTCGAACTATAGTTTATTTATGTCGATGTATGGTTAACTATATCATATTTAAAACACGTCTATGCCCAACGTTGAAAAGACGTTCAGAATTGGTTGAAAAGTGAAAGTTTTTTCGCCGACTATTTGTAGACGTTGATTAAACATTCACGCTTAGACCAGATTTCAACGTGATTTGCAATACTACAATTTTCCGTCCTCTACGTTGAAATCTGGTCTAAATGTGAACGTTGAATCAACGTCTTCAAATAGGTTTTTGGCATGTTTTGCAGGACTTGCTGCTTGTGTGTCTCTTTCCACTGTTTGCACAGTGTCATAAATATAACTGTGGAGAGGTTAGGCATTGCATAACAGCAGAATACCAGTGTTTATCAATTCTGTCACGGAGCTTTAACTGCAGCGCGTGTGTGTGACATTTACATCTGCCATAAAGAGCTGAACGCACATTGGAGAAGACGGCCGTAGTGCAGGTAAAGCTCAAACAAAGGAGCATGTGCTGCGATGATATACTGTACAGAAAATCAAACACATGTTCCGTAAGAGCTGCGTTCAGCTTCACAGCTACATTGGCGGTGCGAATGTCTTCTTGGATCGCCTGCTAGATCGTGGGTAATGTTTCCTGACTGTGTGTTTTATCTGTGCAGGGTTATGTCTCTGTCTTTGAGTGTTTTAGAGGAAAAGAAAGAAAAGCAAAAGGCATTTGTTTTTTCCCCCCATTGCATTGGTGAACCAGTGAATGTAAATCAAACTTGTCATTATTGATTTGGTGTTATGCCATTGTACTGTACTTACAATGTACTGTACAGAAATGGAATACAATATTAATAACTACGTTTTAATAAGTGAAAAATCCCCTGAAACTAGGAATCGTTGGGTTGCGGTCGGCTTAGAATGAGTCCTTCATATTTACTGGTGCATCTCATTCATTTGACTGTGCCGTGAGTCCTGCTGCACAAGCTTGAATTTAACTGACAGACAGACAAAAACTGACTTTGGGCTTTATTTACCAGCACAACAGGGGCCGGGTCCTCTTCACGTAGTCCGCCACTTAGCACCACCGGAAAAACCAAACACTGGCCGGTTCTGCCGAGTGAAGCCAAAGTGGAAGTGTCTTAAAAAAAGAAGACTGGTTGTATAGAAGTCTATGAGAAAATGACTCTACTTCTCTCTTGATTTATTACCTCAGTAAACATTGTAAACATGAGTTTATGGTCTCAATCTCTAGTTTCAAGTCTTCTTCAATACAGCATGATGTTCATTTAGTACATTATGGTCCATTTAGAGTCAAACAGACCATAAAGCAGGGGATGCTTTAGGGCGGGGCTTACTGTGATTGACAGACATATACGGCATCTCTACGTCACTCCTCCACATTCCAAATATGGTCACTTGCGTTCATTGGTTGCAAAAAAAACAACATGATGATGGCAGTAATTCAAGATGGCGACGGCAAAATCTACAAACTCGAGGCTTCAAAACGGCCGACCACAAACCAGTGGGTGACGTCACGATGACTACGTCCACTTCTTATATACATTCTGTGGCCGGGATCCAAACACAATGAACTTTGAAACATAGAGCCAGTTGTGCTTAAATCACTTGCATACGTCTATTGGAGCGGAAATGATAGAAACAGCCATAATAAGACCGCAGAATGACAATGTGTGGCTATGACGACGTGGTGTCCTCAGAGCTCCTCCGTCAGCTCTCATTCATTACCTGAAATTCACATCACAACACAGTGAGAGTCTGAGCCTCCGTAAGCTCCCAGGGATCATCAGTCATCTGCTGCCCAACCGGCACACTTCATGCCTCATACAGACCGAGCCTGCAGCCCTTCTGTGTGTGTGTGTGTGTGTGTGTGTGTGTGTGGAGGGAAATACATTTAGCTGAATCCAATACAGCAGATTTATGTAGTGTTAGGGACACTAGATCACAGTAATGTTGCTCACAATCAGACACAAACACACATCGTTCCGGCTCTTTCTCCGCTTTCTCTCCTCTGTTTATTATTTCCTATTCGTCCTCTCAACCTTTCCTCACTTCACCCCCGTGTGTCAGTTCCATTCAATGAACTCCTTTTCATTTGTGATAATAGTAAAATCGACTACAATAAAAATAAATCATCACACAGAAATCAAACATGCACAGAAGAGTGCGTTATTCTGTCTGTATAGCCAGAGGAGAGGGATCTTCTCAGATTCTTCAATTTTAATAACATATAAAGGCCTGAAAAATTTAAACAAAAAGAAAAGTCAGAGAAAATAAATTATATATAAAATATTTGTCAAAAAATCTGTATCATTTTACATCAAATCCCTGTCTTTTGTCTTCTGTGAAACGGTTTCAATTGTTTGATGACTCATCCTGCAGTCCGGGGCATTTAAAAAAAAAATCATCCAATCAAATGAGAATTTGAGGCGACTCGCTGCACCGGTCATATAAAATCACACTTCACCGTTTGTGGATCGAAGCAGCCAACAGCAATATGGAGAGAGGTGGAAGAGATGCCCGGTCGGATATCAGCGAGAAAAAACGTTTTCATTTCCAAAACAATGTGGCTGAGATCTAATTCATTCAATAATGATAATAATAATAATAATCTTTATTTCTATAGCACATTTTATACAGACTATGTGGCTCAAAGTGCTTTACATTCAAAAATACATAAAAACAGAAAACCTTTCTTTTACAGAAAGCACACATTTTGCACTTACATATTAAGTGTAAATAAAAAATGTAAACAGATGAATAACATTTTACATTTAGAATGACAAAAACTAAATAAATGTATAGACATAAAAGTGTTTAAATACATAAAAAAACATTTGAAAGACAGAGGTGAGACTCTGTGGAACAAACATAAAGTAATAGATATAAGAAATAGATATGTTTTTAAGTGCTTCTCTAATGTTTTTGGGGTTATGCTGCTCCACAGCTTGGGAGCATAGAAGTGAAAAAAGCTGCATCTCCAACTTTCTTTTTTCAAGGGCTTTTGAGGAAGTAGAAACTCATCAGTGGAGATCTCAGGGTTCTTGGAGGAACAGGGAGACTGTGGTGTAAGCCGGTCCTGAGCCGTTTAGAGCTTTGTACACAAATAAAAGGACTTTAAAATCAATTCTGGAGGCTCTCGGCCTTTCATATTTTCTTCGTCCTCCTTTTAATCTTAACAACAGGTGAGGGAGGTGTGTGTGTGTGTGTGTGTGTGTGTGTTGAGTCCTCCGCCCACTTTTTAGCGGTCCAATCAAATGGAAAGAATTGTATTTAAATCCCTCTTGTAAACTATACACCGCTCAATATATCGGTTTCACTGAAAAACACATTACAGTTCAGAAACTGATGACGCTCCGTCTTCTGGTTCACTAGGACCATGTGGTTATTGTTGTTACCTTGACAACAAAGGTCCTCTAACCTAATATTATGTGTCGTTCTAGAGGACGTCATTTGGAGGACCTGCAGTGGATTGGTGGATTTGACTCACTTTACAATGCAGCAAAAAACAAAACAAGCTTTGGGCAACCTGCAGACAACCCCCGCCCCCCCCCCCCAATAGTCCCAGGTCTCTGATTTACCTCCACTCCATCAATCTCCCCTTCCTCCTCCAATAACCCGTCTCTCTCACTCTCTCTCGCTCTCATTATCTCTCAGATCTTTGATCTTGCCCGTGTGTGATCTTGTTATCGGCTCCTGCTTTACATTTCTCCCGTCTTTTCATGTCATTTCCATATTTAATAAGAGAGAGAGAGAGCTGCTCATATTCTCTGGTGATCCAGACTGAGGCTGATAAAAACTGTAACGCTGGATTACATGCTGAGACGTTTTTCTGTGAATCCCTCGTGCAAATTTAAGTAATTTGAATCCTGCATGGAAATGGCGGAGTCCGCCACTAACGATGAAAAAAGACCACGTAGAAGGGTAATTATAGGGTGCATGTGCTTTGAATGGCTATCGCTGTGAAAAAAAATATTCAATAGATATTCTCATTATAGCTTTGATTTAAATGACCACGAACCAATTAACACACTTTAAATTATCTTTGTGCCATGTTCAGACCAACTTTAGCTCTGCGCCCTCTCATTCAGAAAGAGTGTGTGCATGTGTGTGTGTGTGTAGTGTGAAAAGGTACTATGTCTGCATCAAGCCACGGTTACACTTTCAGCGGACATTAGCTGACGTGAAATGGTGACGAGGGAATGCACGGATGTTATTGGACTCCTCGCGTGGTTTCTCCTCGCGGCAAACCGACATTCTCAACGCTCGTCAAATCTCTCCATTTTCTCCGCCGTCCATGTCCATGTGGTGAGAAAATGTTGGATGTGTACGGAAAGGCAACGAAGGGACGTGTGTGACGTCGCTTTGGCGGTGCGGTCACTCGCGAAACCCTCGCGGATACAATACAAAGCCAAAATCCTGCTTAAAGAGGAAGAGGGGGTGGATGGGTCCAAAATCACCAGACTTTTCACCAACAAGGAGTCAACGTTGACAAGCGTTAACTTCAGTTAACTTCAGTTAACTTAAGGTTCGCCACTTCTGTACGTATTTGAACCCAAACCAAGTATTTTTGTTGCTTGAATAAGTGGGCTTGAGCAGGTGCACTGATCGCATGCACATTGGTAGGAAAACACATGAAAAATATAAAAAATAACTTTTCAAGATATCGTACAAAAACGGATGAGGATACGTTGATGTGTGTGTGTGTGTGTGTGTGTGTGACACAGAATAACTGGAACAGTTTGGCAGCATCTGTGTCCTTGACAGGATGGTATGTTCCCTCTGCCCCGTACAGGACCTGCTGTCCCTTGGTACCTGCAGTACAGTACACTCATTAAATGAACAAGAGGACAGACACACACAAACACACGTACACACACACACACACACACACACCTGCCTGTACCCTGTTACAGAGTACCGACGGAGGATTCATATATTGAAATGTGTCTTGAAATGTGTTTGTGGTTTGCTTTGAATGAATGTTAGCGCTGCAGTCTGCCGGTCTTCCCGGTGAGAACCGTCTCTTTGTATTATATGTATATTTATTATAAGTGACTCTTGTCAGTGTTGTGGATCCGGTCGGTGTTTGCTGGGTTCGGGAGTGTAAATCTGTTCTGATCCTTTGCCAGCTGAGGGATCAGAACGAGACAATGTACCAAAGTACCAGCGCGGCTTTGCTCTGTTTCTACTTAACACGGGTAATAATGACACAAAGATACATTGCGTGAATGAGTACATGTGTTTAATTGAAACTCTCCAGGGCCAGACTAAAATATATCAACAACGTTTGGATAGATTGCTGTGAAATTTGGATCAAGTATTCATGTTCCCCAGAAGATGAATCCTATTTGGTGATACCGTGACTTTTCCTCTAGAGGAGGTTCACATGTAATCTCGTAAAATGCTGTTTTGGTGAGACATTTGAATAAATCCAGTTGTTTGGAGATGTTTTGAGAACAACATAAATAGATATTAGAGATGCATTATGAGCTGTTTACACTAGATATAATAATACATCATTAAAACTACTAATGACACAATTTGTTTTAAACCATAAAAATACAATCTATTATTTCCTTATCATTTATATTGTGTGTTTTTATGAAAAAAAAACTGTGATGACTGTAACAAAGTAAAAGTAAACATATATCATTTTTGAAGGTTTACTGACTTCAGAGAGGTTGAAATGTTTTTTGGGTAGACCAGCTGCTATAAGCAGACAACAAAGGGATCTGTATCTGTTAATATGGATCATAAATCATCGGTAATTTGTATCGGAGGCAAAATAAACATGATCATGGATCTCTAAAAGTTATATTTGCTCCATATTTTTCTTTTGATCCAAACCGTGAATTTTACGATCCGTTGCACCACTACTGATTAGCAAATGTTGGCCCGCCAACACGCTAATAAGCTCACGAACATAGTAAACTTTGTACCTGCTTCGCATTAGCATGTTAGCATTTGTCATAACCAAATCTATGAGGGGGGGAAGCAGTACCGCGAAGCCCACCTCCTTAACGTGACCACGACTACCTGGGCATCAGGTACCTGCAGAGTCTCAGAGTCGGCTGCAGAGTCTCTCCGTCACTGTCATGCTGGCTGTTGTACAGCAGGTTGAGTTTGTAGCACTGAGCTCTGTTGGTGTGTAATGTCTGCCAACAGAAAAAAAAGGGCTTCTGGCAGCTCACGCAAACAAACACTCTCCATCTGTGTGCGTGCGTCTCTTCCTTCTCCCTCCAGGCTGAAAACAGAGACCTCACACTATTTCTTTGTCTCTTTAAATATTTCTCTCACACACAAACAGCCTCGGCCGTACAGCACAGTGACGACACGTATATAGGACGTGTGGGCTGAGGCAACCTGGGTGTCATGTTGGTCCACTGTGAGGAGCAGATGACCTCAGACTGAAAGCACGGGTTTTACCTTCTTCGAAGACATTATATTGGAGGTTAAATTAGGCTAGACTGTCCCAGGTAAGAGGACGCAGTATCATATGGACAGAGTTCAACAAAAATGAAAAGACAAAACTTCATACAGTACGGTAAATAACACATTTTCAATAAAGAAACCATTTCAAAGAAGAACTTGATTGAAGTTATAGAAAAACAGATTTTGCACGTGTCTCTCCCATTATTATGATTATGTCTTCAGTTTGATGTTGTCTCGGTACACCTGGGTCCAAACCTCTGAATATCTACCTTTTGAATTTATCAGGTTTTCAGGTAGTTTTGCTGTTACATAATGCTGATATCTAATGAAATCCACACATGTTTTACGTTACTATGACGATTGGGTTTAAGCTATGTGTGTGTTTTCACAGTACAGCAAAAGTCTACCAACTCAAACAATGTATCCACAATGTTTATACAATATCTTAAGATAGAACGCACATTGATTTTAAAATAAACTTCCATCTTCACACAAAACAGCTTCGTTAGGTTTAGGCAACAAAACCACTTAGTCAGGTTTAGGTTTACTTTTTAACACTTTTCAAGCTTAAACACAAAGTGCTTTCCAGATTATAACATTTACGGAAGGAAGAAGCTGATTTTATTGGTCTAAATTTGTATATCCTTTTTTTCACCAGCTGCTATTGCACACTGAGACTGATGCTCTTTGGGAGCGAGTCAGTCCATTGGTTTCTGTTATTGTCTTTTCTCTATCGGACAGAAGACGTTGCAGCTTTAAGTTCATTCGATTTCTGTTCTTCACTCATTTCACTCTTCACTGTTTTCTTCCTGTTTGCTCTTCATCCCCCCCAAACACAAAATCATTATTTACTTTGTAACACACATACGTCCGGTTTGTGGTTCAGAGAGAGGAAGGGCGAAACAAAGAGACAGACGTGCTGTCCATATTTAAAGGTGCGTTCTTCAACTGTTTTGACATGAAAATAACACAAATAAATGTGATGGATTCTTGATTTATTTGTGTGTTATTGGTCTAAATAAACTATGTTCCAGTTTAGTTTCAGTGAGTTTAGTCTTTCAGTCAGTTCATGCAGTTCAAGTTACAGTCGGTTTTTCCAGCATGCTGATTTCTTAAACGTCATGTAAACCAAAACCCTGGTTTTGGGAATCCGAAATCTAATCTGTTAGCTATAATGAATGAATATGAATATTCCACTAATATTCCCGTTTACATGCAGCCATGCATATTATGATTAACGTAAAATGACCCCATGCCACATCGTCATCACCGGGGCCAATGAATCCCACGTTGACTTCACTCTCTGCTGTGTTTGACGTGTCGATGCCCCAACATGTCCTTTATCACGTCAAAATACAGAAAGGGGAAACAACAGGAACCGCTTGTGACATTTTGCTTCTTTGCATCAAATTATTTTTTTTTATTAATCTGGCGTTATTATTTTAATTAATCCTCAGACAGCCTGGCAGACGAAGATCTGGGTCAATAGGATGCAGCTAGTGCACAAAATGTACAGAAAAGGCTTTTACTGAAAAAGTTTTGCAAATTTGCATCACTGCCGGTATGAAACGATGTGATGCAGAATATTTGCAGGCGAGTATTAGAGGGGCTTAACATATGGTCTAATTATCTAAAACTAAATTTGCCTTCCTCTATTCAACTGAAACAAGTGATTTACACTCCTGCTGCTGAGACGTCCCGCCTCCATCTGCTGTTCCAACAGGAAACACGTCACACTGAGGAAGAGCTGCTTTGTTAGGACGAATCACTCACCTGGTGTTTTAGGGAGATTAAGCACATTCCTCTTCGTCGCGATTAGAGATGAGAAGACATAAGGATGGAGAGAGAGAGAGTGACAGGAGACGGATGAGGAGGAGAGAGGAGACAAATGCAGAGGGAAGGAGGAAGATGGAAGGCCCGACGAAGAAGAAGAGGAAGAGGAGTTTGGTTGGAGATCAAGAATAATGTGAGATGAAAGGAGAGGAGGAGGAGGAGGTGAGGAAGGTGTGAAAAGAGGACGACGTTTGAGAAATGAAGCGCTGCCTCATCCTCAAAGACAAATCAATGTCACCTCTGTATTTGCACGACCACCGGGACACACACGCACACACACACACACACACACACACACACACACACACACAGACAGACAAACAGCTGCACACATCACGTGCTGGTGCAAAACCGCTCACCTTCCACCGTTAAACACACACACACACCTACACGCACACACACCCACGTAAACACACACACACAGATAACACAGTTTACAGTTTCTCAGCCACATTCTGTCTTTTCTCTCAGGTTTGTTTGCTCTCATTTCTGTGTGTTAAAGCTTGTGATCATGATTATATAACAGTGCACACGTGGAGAAGTTCATGCTTCCTGTGTGCTTGTGTGGATCTGTTTTATTTTGTGCCCTGCTTTATGTGTTCACTTCTGTGTTTAAAAGACTGCATTAAAGGGGAAACTCCACTGATTTTACACAACAAAGTGTGTACCAGCATGTAGAGGGAGGTTTTAGGTTATTAGAACTAGTTATGAGTTACATTTCAAGATACTATGACAAAGGGGAGATGCATCTACTTTATATACATGCAATGATGTTACTAACAATTGTTAGTTCTTTTAAAATGCCATTTGATGGGTGACGTCACGATGACTACGTCCACTCCTTATATACAGTCCATGCTGCATATGGTGACCTTTACAATCTATATCTCCTTTGTAATCTCAATTCTTCTTTGTTTTAAACATCAGAAGTGAATATTGAAGAATTATGAGATTTTTTAATGAAAAGCACTGAGCTTTAGGATGTAATGGAGGAGAAACGTGTGCACATGTGTGTGTGTGTGTGTGTAAGTAGATCTGCCCTGACTGAGAGTAAACGCATCCTCGTGATTACGCTACACTCAACAGGTGATGTAGTATAAAATGTGAGAGTGAAACACAGACACAGAACCATCGATGTCCTAAATTGTTGTTGAGGATTTTGTGTCATGTTGTTTCCGTATGTATTTTCACTTTGTTTACGTACTTTTGTTCGTAGTTTCGTTGCCTAAACATAACCAACAGCGTGGCATTTGATGACGCGTAAAGCCTAAAATGTGTACTAATGACATACGGAAATATCATAAACGTCTTGCTATTTTTTCCACGCCTTCCCATGGGATGGGGTTGGTCTCTCACACACATTCGTTGTCGGTAACACACACTGCAAACACACACTTGCTGTGAGAGCTCAGTGGAGGTCTTTACCTCTGGCTGCGCAGCCTTCTGTCTCGTCCTGGATGAACCCCAGAGACACAGCGAGACTGACACACTGACGTCATTGTGAGTGTGTGTGTGTGTGTGTCACTTAGAGAGACAGCATAACTGAGAACATTCCCGGCCAATGCATGATTTGGAAGTGTCTGCAAGTCTTCATAAAAATATGAAGGCATTTGATAATCAGTTAAAGTATTTCAAGACTTTGGAGAAAATTGAAAGACGTGTAAAAAGTTTTTAATTGTGTCTCAATAGTTGCTCATCGGGTTCAAACTGGGCCACTCCACAGAAACTTTACGTAGCTCACTTGTGTTTCCTTTTTCAGGAGAACTTTCCCCCATTTTCTGCAGTCATTCCTTGTCGAGGTCACTGGGGCGGATTGTGGTCAGGTATCGAGTCACGCTGTGAGAGAAACACTCTGGGGATTTCACCAGAGCTTCACGCTGCAAAAAGCACTTTCCCTGAAGGGAAATCAAAGCCTAGCTGCGGTGGAGAGAGCACCAAAAAACGAACCCGCTGGACACACAAGGAGCCGAGGAGCATGTTTGTCTCCAGGACCACATTTAAGACTCAATGACTCACAAGGTGAAAAGAAATACCAGCGTCACAGCTGCCAAACAACTAACATCGGGACGTTGACAGAAAAGAAATGTGTGTGAGTGTTAGATACAGGATGAAGTGACAGGAAGGTGAGGACGAAGATGAGACATTGAATAAGAATAACGCTTCAGACCTGCTCTACTCTTCTCATAGAAGTTTCAATGTTAATACCCAGCGAGGCAGGATTATGATGGAATAACACACATTCAATTGCATAATCTCAGTGGACTACATGGCTGTGTGTGTGTGTGTGTGTGTGTGTGTGTGTGTGTGTGTGTGTGTGTGAGCTTAGAGTTTGAGCGATTAAAAAAAAAATAACCGATTTGCAAACTGACGGGACCCCTCCCTGCTATCTTTTCATCTCTCTTCTGTCCAACTCTGTACTTCCATCTCATTCCACCAGTTTGTGTCACTTTAACACACACGCCATCAGGGAGGCGTCTTCACGTCCTCAGAGTGCTCCTTAATTATTTCTCCTTCCTCTTCTTTCCATTCACCCTCCTCCTCCTCTCCGGGTGATCTTGTCATCTCACATCAGTGTCAGCTGATACTGACGTTTGCCGCTGCAACTGGCAGTTGCCTAGGCAACGCCCCGGTTTGGTTTTCGGGCAGCCAGCTCAAGCCGGCGGCGCAGATGTGACCTTCGTGTCCTGAACGCACCGTCCAGGTCAAGGTTCAGTGGTAGTTCTTGATTCAGGTGGTGTCTACAGTAACTTTACCTCTTATCTTCTTATTAGAAGCTCTCTATCTCGTAATAATAACCTCAACACTGTTGTGGCAGACAGAAAAACAAACCACCTTTATGAGCGTATAAAGACAGCACCATCCGTTTCAGCAAATCGGCAAAAATGACAATGTCGAGGTAATAAAGCCTTTTAGAGGCTGTAAGAACTATAACTCTTATCCATAGGTAGCAAAGGAGGAAGTCGTGTGATGTTGTTTTTAGAACAAAAAATTTCGCAGAGGGAGGAGGTCTGAGTTCATGGATGGGACAACAAAACAAGGGTCATTAATTAACTGGCTATTTGTTTGACAGTCATTGATGGTTCCTTTTAACCCAGGCGGCAACCTCTGGTTCGGAAAAGTGAAGCCAATGTGGAAGTGTCTTAAATTTGTATTCTTTCTAATGGCCATCAGGGGGCGACTCCTACAGTTGCAAAAATAAGTCCAGTAGTATAGAAGTGTACAAGGAAATGTACGATAAAGCAGGGGATGCTTTAGGGCAGGGCTACCTTGTGATTGACAGGTCACTACCAGAGACGTATACGGCGTCTCTAAGTCACTCCACCTCAGTCCAAATATGGTCACTTCCATTCGCTGGTTGCAAAAAGCCAAGATGGCCAAAACATCAAGCTTGAGGCTTCAAAACGGCAGTCCAGAAACCAATGGGTGACATCACGACGACTGCGTCCTCTTCTTATATACAGTCTATGCTTTAACCATGACGCTGCGTGGTTACCTGATCTTACCGTCATCATGATGAGAAAGTTCTCCTAACCCTCACAAAGTAGTAATTTTGACCCCAACGAGGGTCTTTCTGTAAACCAAGTCCTTTGCGTGGCAACGAACCTTATCTAAACCTTAGTGTTGACACCAACATAAAATTTATATGTTTTTCAACAGTGATTCGTAACAGTTGTAAGGCACAAACAATGTCGCCCTTTTGATTTTAGCGTCATATAAAGTAAATGCTGATCTCACTGAAGGGCACACTACGTATTTTGTCGTTTAATCTGAATTTCAGAATCTCAGAGCAAAGATGTCACGGTGGTCTCTGGGAACTGTTGTATAGAAATGAAACAGCAATTTGCGTTTTTGATGTTTGTTCCCTCTTTGTGAAACACAGGGACTGCATTTCCCCCAAAAATATATGTCAGCATGGTTCTTGAAATGTATTGTTAATAGTCTTTTTATTATTTAAAGTGAATGTTCAATCATGCTCCTCTGTGTGCGCCTGTGCGTGATTGACAGCAGCTGGCAGGCTGAGCTCCGGCAGGGGGAGTGAAAGGCCAATTTCATGATCTCACAGAAATACATGAAATGACTAATGCTGCGTTCACACCAAACGCGTCGCGAATTCATCGCTCCGCATATTCGCGTCCATCGCGCTGCCGGTCAAAATGCCGGAGACCAAGTGTTCATTCGCGTGAATCGCGCCGGACGCGCCAGAGAGGGGGCGTGGCTTATCGCCCTGAAAGCCGTTCAACTGTCCGCCATTAACCATGAAAAAAATAACTTCTATTTCTGCTTAGTACGTGTTGTGGAAGTCACAGATATCCCGGGAAACTAAACGCCGTCATGTCTGGGTTCATAATATTGTCCAGAGGAGCTCCGTGGATTTTATCGAGGTGTATTCACTGTGTCTAGCAAGCCACAGGTCGCTGTTTACTACAGCTGTATGAACACAAAATAAACTGATTTGGCTGTGATTTAACGGCAATAAACCGACAAAAAAGGACTCCGAAATAACTACGTAATGATGCCGATTTGTAGGCTACCTGTCTTCTCAATGGAGCGGATGGATCGGTGCTAGGCTATGCTAACATTGTAGCAGCTCCACCAACAGTCAGAATAACGTCATCGAGACGTAAACACGGCAGCGTCTATTCATTGTTTGTACCATATGGTTTACACACACACATTTATACACATAGTTTGGTCCGGTCTCTATTGATATGAGGTACCGTAGAGCTCTGGGTGAACACAGACGGCTACAGGATTTATTTCCTGATTCAACAACGGCAGGAAGTCAGTGATGACAGGGGGAGCATCTTAATGTGTAAAGTGATGTGCCAGTGCTAGCGGCTACACCACCGTAAAGCCTGGCACAGAAACAACTATTTTACAATTTCTGTCATTTTCTCATAGACTTCTATACAACCAGAGGAGTCGCCCCCTGATGGACATTAGAAAGAATGCAAGTTTAAGACACTTCTGCATTGGCTTCACTTTCCAGAACCGGAGGTTGCCGCCTGGTAGAAACAAAGGCTAACGGACAAGAAATCAGATTCAGAAGGACAAATAAGGGGCAAACAGTAGACGGACTGGCAGGGGTCTTCAAGGTTTTTCAGGCCAAGGACCCCCAAACTGATAGAGAGATGGAGCAGGGACCCCCGACTATATATATTGCATAAAAATGTGTTTTATATTAAATGGGCCTAGTGCTGTGTATACCTCTTTATTGTGCATTCAATACTAAGCTATTCAAATAATACACAGGTTCATATATTCATGTTTTTATTTTAAACATGTGCAAGGCACAGTGAGTATAGGCCGTGCCACTGACATTTATAAACATACCTTGTCAGCTGATACCAATGCCAATATCAACATTGTCTGTTCATTGCATGATAATCAGGCATACAAGCTATTCAAATTGACGTTTTAATTTTAAATGTGGAAACGAAAAATGAGTGATGGCCTATTAGTACCACTGCCATGCATAAACATACTGAACTGTTAAAATAATGGACAGATTCATGTTTAGAGGAAAACATTTTTTATTTTTTTTAATTAAATGGAAAGGAAACGCAAGCAGACTGCTGATGACGGCAAATGGCGATGCAAAAACAGAAGACAGATAGTCTGACAGGGGAGCAGATGGAGGGAAAAGAGAGGCAGAGAGACAGGCGGTGGTGACATGAAAAAGGCGGAGACAGAGACTGAAGCAGGTACTTGTTGTAAAAGGTCAATGCTCCCGCGATAAGGCTTGCTTGGACAGCGTGCTCGCAGCGAGCAGGCGAAGGCTTGTCAACACGAGGCCAGTGCACTTCACTGGTCACGGTGCACTCAGCAGAGCACACAAGGACGGAAGCATCGCTGTGTAAAGAAGCAGGCTGCTGACTGCAAGTTACACAAAACATGGGACTCCGAATACACCATGTAAAAAATAAAAGGCCAGCGGCTAAATGTTTCACTGTTTTACTGCAGGGGATTATTATATGTCTGCGCGGGGTTGATAAGGTTGTTCATCACCAATTACAGGATTCATTTGCTGCTGAAAATTCTAACTTTGAAGAGAAATCTTTTTGTATTTGCTGAATGTACAAAATGTGAGCTGACAATGACAGTGGTGACGCCTCTGCGACGTAGTATTGTGCGTCATAGCTTGTACTATTGCAAAAAATAATTGAATCATGATTCAGTCTGACAAAGCAGGATTGTTATTGTGATGGGTAGCAAGCAGAGATTGAAGGCAGGGGGACAAAGAGGAAGATGAGATCCTTTTTTACAGAAACTGTCCTCTCAGAACAATTGAGTCACTAACTTATGTTCCCGATGGCCACACAAAACATCTTGCAGGTTGAATAGAACAATGCTGACAGCATTTCCTTTTCCTCTAAATCAACATATTGTTAAATCAATAAATTGTTAACATCGGCTTTGGCTTTTCTGGTTTTAGTGCAAAGTAACAGAGACATTCTTTCTCCACGGTCGCAGCGCGGCTCTGTGGATGGCTGTCCGCCAGTCAACATTGTGACTGAAATAGTTCCACATTTACAGGATGGATTGGCACAAACATTTGTACGGACATTCATGATAGATAGAAGATGATTCCTACAGACGGTTTCCTGATTCTTCCAGTACCTTGGTTTATTACTTAATACCACAGACTGTATATAAGAAGTGGACGTAGTTATCGTGACGTCCCCCATCGGTTTGTGGACTGACGTTTTGAAACCTTGAGTTCGGCGACTTTGCCGTCGCCATCTTGGACTACGGCCGTCGCCGTGTTGTTGTTTTTTGCAACCAATGAACAGAAGTGACCATATTTGGACTGCGGAGGAGTGATGTAGAGACGCCGTATACGTCTCTGTTAAGCTACCTGTCAATCACTGTAGTCCTGCCCTAAAGCATCCCCTGCTTTATGGTCTGTTTGACTCTAAATGGACCATAATGTACAAAATGAACATCATGCTGTATTGAAGAAGACTTGAAACTAGAGATTGAGACCATAAACTCATGTTTACAATGTTTACTGAGGTAATAAATCAAGAGAGAAGTAGAGTCATTTTCTCATAGACTTACAATCAGACTTCTATCTGCAACCAGAGGAGTCGCCCCCTGCTGGTCAGTACAGAGAACGCAGGTTTTAAGACACTTCCGCATCGTCTTCACTCGGCGAGTGAAGACGATGCTCGTAAAATAAATAATTACGACCACTCCGGCATTCACACAGGACTACATTTTATAACGTGAGCTCTGAATTTGGCAATTTGCAATTTATTTACGGACATGACGGATTCACAAAGTCCCTACTACTAGTTCCATGCATACAGTGCTTTATCCTTGTTACACGTGTGTTAGCACAGTATATAAGGTAGCCTTTACCATACATTGAGTTGTGTTTGTTTTGAGTGTCGTGTGCTTGCGTGTCCCCTATGGCTCCCATCGATGGAAGCAGAGAGACGAATGGAGCCCTGTGAAGAGCCGTTGATTACACAGAACACCACTCCTCCCTCCTTCGCTCTCTGCCTCACAAGAAAACAAGATGTAGAAGAACAGAGAGAGAGTGTGCACATCACAGAGACACAAGGGGAGGAAGGAAAGAGGAGGTGAGAAAAAGGGAAGCGGTTGAGAATAAATGGTGAGAGAGAGAGAGAGAGAGAACAAAGTCAGACACTCATGAAAGATAAAATTATTCTACAGAGGAGTCGTCAACCGGTCGATGATGACCAATCCGTCAATCCTTTACAAGTAAAACTGCAGTGATTGCAGCTTCACTGTCAGAGACTTTTGCTTTCACTGTGGACATAAAGAGCTGGTTTGTCCTCCTGCTGTGACGGTGTTAAGGCGGTCAGAGTTGGTAGTGCATGACCAAGTGTCCAACTATTCAGCTTCAAACTAATGAAGAGAAAGGTTTCGTTCATCATGTGAACACTTCTCTTTCTCTCTGGCTTTGATTCATTTATTTCTGATGATCTTTGCTTGGAAAAGGTTGGTGACCGCTGATATCGAGAGACACAGAGACAACGTCTACGTGCACCAGGTATTCAGTTTTTGGCCCATGTTCCGCAAAAGACAATATTCCTAATAAGCTGTTTACGTGGCTAATAAAATGAATATTCCTCTAATATTCCCGTTTACAAGCAGCCACTCATATTCCGATGAACGTAAAACGACACCCTAACGTGTCGTTTATCGTCAGAATATGGGTTAGGGTTGAAAACGGCAGGAGGCGCTTGCGTCTTTTCGCCTATTTACGTCAAAATATGTTTATTCAAAGTTCTCCACAGGTTGCGAACTTGTTCGACCGTGTGAACACGGCCTCCCTCTTTCATTCCCTCCCGAAAAGGTCGGTGTTATGATGTCTGCTCATATCCAAAATACTGTTATCAACTCCTTCATTATGTTTAAAAATAGGTGGGCTTCTCCTTCCAACCAGAAATGTCAGCTTTTCTCGTGGACATGCGTCTCTACTCCAGCTTTGTAAACTGTTGCCTAGCTGGTTTGTGTACAAACAGAGCTGGTGGTAAACAGGACACCGGCCGTGTGTCGAAAAGTGCCGTAAAAAACCCAATTGAGACGCATATTTGTAATGAGCTGTGTACATGTCCAAAGAATGCTCCTAAAACCAGAATAATATCGGCATATCCCACGTCTTAGTCAGAAAATGAAATATCCAAACAGAATATGATGTTTACATGAACCACATCAAATTCAGAATAATAGTGAATTATCAGTGTGCGTGGAAACGTAGTCAATGAGAGAGAGAGAGAGAGACATTTTAAACTTGTCCTGCCCTGCATTGCCTCCACTGTCCCAAAGCCACGCCCATATTCCCTCATCCACATTTCAATTGGCCGAGCTGCCAGCAACAGTCTGCTCTCCATCCCCTCTGTTTCCCCCTTCTCTCTCTCTCTCTCTCTCTCTCACTCTACATGCAGCGCAGCAGTGAATGAATCCAGTCAGACACAAGCTGTTCAACAGAACAGCCTCTCTCTCTCTCATCATCTCTCTCATCATCTCTCTCTCTCTCCCTCTCTCTCTCTCTCTCTCTCTCTCTGTCCTTTCAAGTCTCAGGAGCAGACAGTCGGTGGAGCATCGGCACAGGAGCGGGAGCAACAAGGCGGAGGGGAAGAGGACAAGCAACATTAAGAGCGGCACAACAGTCAACTGTAGTGCAGCTCGAATCAACGCAGAAGCAACAGATTGCCCCCAGTTGCAATTGTTGCTGCAACTGATGCTCTCTTCTGGGCTTCGGAAGCGAAGCAGATGTGTAGCAGCAGCTCCCGCAGCTGATGCCTCCTGTTGTTTTTTTGAAAGTCAGTTTCGTCCATGCGAAATAAGAAATGCTTTGAGCTCCGGCGAGGAAACGATGAGCGACAGAAACAGAGAGCTTTGATTCAGTCGGAAAGCAACACGTTTCGTCAACGTCGCCGCCTACCACCAGCGTCTCCTCCCATCCTCCTGGTCTTTCATTGAAGAAGAGGAAGAACTGGCACGCGAGCTGTAGAATGCACAAATAGGGGGAGGATGTCAGACTGACATCCAGAGTTCAGGGAGTTTTGCTGTGAGGCGGAAAAAGAGCAAGATCGGGTTCTTATCAGTGTGAGGAGGCAGGTGAGACGTCCATAAGTCCTTCAGACCATCACTTGGACTTCTGAGGACAACGAGGGACCGGATGGGAGGTGCACCGGCACCTTCCTGAGAACGGAAGCAAAACAAGAATCCAAAAAGTAGAGAACAAATGACAGGATGCCAGAGTTGCATCTCTTCTACGCACAGATAGATGCTCAGTTAAATAACAAAAACATTTAAAAGAAAGATATCATTTATCAGAACACTCAACCTCATCAACAACCGACAGAGATATCGCACTCAAAGAAGGATGTATTTGCATCACTGGAGGTTGCATTTCGCCTAAACGTGCAAAGAAACATCAAAATCATTTGCTGTTTTTTTACCTCAACTTCTTCCGCCAAGTACGTTTTTGCACCGATTTCTTCTTTTCCTTCCGGTGCGAGCCTCTTTTGGGAGGGTTCTTGCTTGACTCTTTTTCTTTTTTTTCCGGGGTGAGGTGGATCTGCCGTGGGGGGCAGCTGACAGCCGTCCAAGACGCCGCGAGCCGTACTCCGCGTGAAGAATGCCCAGCCGCGCTTGGCCAAGCCGGCCGACCCGGGCCCGCCGGCGGGCCTCTACATGGAGCGGTCGCAGAGCCGCATCAGCCTGTCGGCGTCCTTCGAGGCCCTCGCCATCTACTTCCCCTGCATGAACTCCTTCGACGAGGATGACGGGGGTGAGTGGTGACACACGCACACACACACACACACAGTGAGATTGATGGAGTCATACATAAAACATAGTACACAAAGGCACGAGTTATTTGTCACCTGTCTGCAGGAAAACTGGGGTTGAGTGTTTTGTAAATCTGTCAGAGGACAGTCTTTTTCATTGTAGTTTTCGTTCAACATGTGCTCAGTTAACGGACCGTGCTGCCCACCGGCTAACGTCACAAGCTAACGTTTACTAGCTCTCCTTCAGCTCTCAACCTCGGATATGTTGTTCAATTCAATCCGTGACACCCGGGGAATCGTTTCAGCCCTTCCAGTCACTCATTAAGCAAACATACCAAACATCTTCTTGGTCCGGCTCCTAAAATGCAACGACTTGTTTATTATTATTTAATCAGATGAATCAGTTAAAACTGAAACTAAGATTTATATGTTTTTGGTATGTGTCGTGTATGTGTGTGTGCAGGCACGTGTGTGTGTGTGTGTGTGTGTGTGAGACAGAGCCTGTACACACCTGTGTGGTTATGTCAGGTTCCCCATGATGAGATTGCCGGTAGGATCAAGTATTTCCTCCAATCGGGTGCATCAGATGATGTAATTCATTTTGCTCTGAACTGGTATTATTGCTACATTACATTACTTCGGATTTCATGTCACTAATACTGTCTGGGAAAAAAACGTGCAGTACTGGATTGTCTCTTCCGTTACGATTAAAGTAAAAGAGAAAAGTTTACAGCATGTTTATAAAAAGGACCTCTGGAAAAATGTTTGACAGGAATGTGTACATGCAGGTTTTTACTCTTAAAGCTACAGATGGTAACTTTACTACAACATATTTTTGGTCACATTTGCTCAAACTGTCAATTTATTCCGACAGTAGTACCCAAGGTAGATCATCTGTGAGCTCCTAATGGCATTTGGAAGAGAAACGACCAATCAGAGTTGAGTAGTCTCTAACGAAGCTGTCAATCAGCTCGTGTACTCTGATCAAATTGTCAAATTTAGCAGCGTTGATCAAATAAGAGTCAAGATTATTTTACTGCGTTCCCTTCTTCTCGCCTCAAAGGTTTCAGAAACATATTTAATTGTATAGATTAGCTGTAAAATTGCTTCGGCCGGTGGCCGTTGGTTGGTTTTGGCTCGACTGTTTTCAACATTGCAGCCAAGTCACAAACTTTCCCTCGTTGCTTTCATCTCATAAGAAGTGGACGTAGTCATCGGGACGTCACCCATTAGTTTGTGGACTGCCGGTTTCAAGCCTTGAATTCGATAAACGGAAACCTCCGGTTCTGCTGAGTGAAATCAATGCTGCTGTGTCTTCAGACTTGCATTCTCTCTAATGTCCACCAGGGGGCGACTCCTCTGGTTGTATAGAAGTCTATGAGAAAATGACTCTACTTCTCTCTTGATTTATTACCTCAGTAAACATTGTAAACATGAGTTTATGGTCTCAATCTCTAGTTTCAAGTCTTCTTCACTACAGCATGATGTTCATTTAGTAACTTAAGGTCCATTTAGAGTCAAACAGACCATAAAGCAGGGGATGCTTTAGGGCGGGGCTTACTGTGATTGACAGGTCGCTGCCACGACTAGAGCTGTACACAGCGTCTCTACGTCACTCCTCTCCATTTTAAATATGGTAACTTCCGTTCATCGGTTGCAAAAAAGCCAAGACGACGACACCCATAATCTAAGATGGCGCCAAATTGATCATTCACAACCACAAACCAGAAGGGGACGTCACGATGAATTTAAAGTATTATTCCAGCCTAGAAGTACTGGTTGCACTGGATTTAACAGGAACTTGAAGGCTGCAGGTGATATACACATTGGGTAGATGGGAGGTTTGGCCCAACAGCAAACTATTGCCCCGTGCCCCCGAACAGTCAAACTCTGGTATATAGCAAATCTGCATCACCAACAATTCCATAATAACGATGTAAAAACACACAAGAGAGAACAAACGGCCGCAGCACGGTCAGCAGTAATCTCGTGATTTTTCTTTCACACAGTCGGACCTTGTTGGAACAGCTGGGACTCCACCAAATATTCTGCTTGGCTGAAAACACAGATTTATTTACACAGCAAATCATTTTCAATCAAAACACTTGAAAATAACCAAACCGTTCCACTCAAAGCTCTGAGAGGGGCAGCTCATTCCCTGGAAACATCTTGTGCACCTTTTACACGTGCTGCTTCTCAGCAACACAAAACAAATATGGGCAACTAATTGCTTTTGTTCAGTCCAATTCTCAGTAAGACATCCGAGCTGGAAGAATGAAGAATTTAAGAGGAGAAACGGCTGTTTTTCAGACAGTGGAATCGACTTATTTCCGTGAGTGAACACGGTATTTGTCCTGTGGTCTTACAGGGGCGTGTGCCCTGTAACAATCACAGATAACTGCTGTGCAGTCAACTAAGATCGCCCTTAATCACCCGGGTTAAAGTCAATATCATACCTGTGCCAGTAGAGCTAATCCCCCCCAAACATTGAGTCAATGTCCTCAGAGTTAAGGTGCTCCTAAACCACAGGTCAACAACTCCATAACCTTCAGCTTTCACAGATTTGTATACGACTTGTCCTTTCTCCGGTGCCCTGGGAGTCTTTGGCATGCTTTGACTTTTGTCATCTTACAAGCTGCCGGTACTCTCTTCTGCCCTCTTCATATCAGGTTCTCAGTGACATTCATAATCACACGGCGCCAGCAGTTTTTACCCAATTTTTGGTTGAATCAGATCATGTGCAGAACGGCTTGAGTTGCTCTTCTGATTATGAAACAACAACAAAGAAGGGCGAACGAAGACGGCAAACGTTACTACGCCTTTCAACCTCATCGAAGGCAGCGCAGACCAGATCTACTCCTTCCTTTCACAATAAAAGCCCTAGACCTATAATATTCACAGGGAGGTAATTCGCATTTTCGAGTCGTTAAATCTCCAACTCCCCGGTGTGAAAAGGCCTTTATCCCCCTTTTCCACTGCATGGTTCGTTTTGAATCGCCCTCGGTGTAGGCGGGACCCGGTGGCACCGATTACGAGCATCAAGAATGACTACCGACCTATCTGATGGTCTCGTTTACTTATGAAGATCGTATAGATGCTTCAGTATTAAACTGAGACCAGTTAAAAGTTCCTCAGAGCACACAATTATTAGGAAACACACACACAGAGAAAGATTGCCTCTCCAAAGCTCATTGACATCATCACCGGCCTGCTGTGTGTGTTTACTGACGCTAACCAAAAAAAAAACCAGCCTGATGAAGGGCGGCATGCTGGGAACATCACCTGTATGAAGGTGTGAATCACTTTCTGTACCCCTGGGGACAGATTTCAACCCGCCCGACGCTCTCTTGTTCCTCTGGACGTCCCTGAACAACACACAGTTGTACACCAGTGTGTACGTAACACGTGAATACCGAGCCTCACGCTAACACAAACACACCAGGATGAACACTCATGCATTCACAGATATAGCTCTCACTCGACACACACATGTAGGATTCTGGGTTCAGCTGAACCTACACAAGTCCCTAGACACACACACACACACACACACACACACACACACAAACACACATATGAAAGTAGTGTGTGTGGTAATCAGAGCGGAGCGGCAGGCTGCGGTTTGTGGCTCTCAGTCTAATTAAATGCTAATATGGCAGCCGATTGTGGCTGACTGCAGCTAAATAGAGGCCTGATTGCAGGTTAATTCTCTCTCTCTCCACTTCTCTGTCTCAATGTCTCTCTGTCGACCCTTTGCACTCCGCGGTCTTAACAATCCTGTTTGCAGTTTAACTGTCTTTCCACCTTAAATTGCCTTTCAATCACCCTTTTCTCCTCTCCTTTAATTCCACTCCTTTTGCTCTTTTTGTTTCACTCTTTCACTTCAGTTTGTCTCTTTCACTGACAGGACAGGAAGTGTGCTCTCACGGTTGCAGAGCATCAAGTGAAGTAATAAAACTAGGCTGTTGTTGATGCGTGAAATCATTTTGAATTACTCTTAGTGGCTGACTTTGAAGACCGGAACATTTGGCATTATCGCCATATAATTGAGGATGTTCTCATACGACCTTTGTAGCTATACTTACAAAATGATTGTGCTGTTATTTGTAAACATCCCGCAAAAATTGCATGTAGTCCGCGTAATCCTGAACCAGGAAGTGTTTCAACTGCAGAAACCCAGACATTGCGTGTCAAACAGAAACACCTCTTCCTCCGCTGGTCGTGCCTCGTGTGAAACGAGAAGTCAACGTTGATTCATTTATTTGTTCAGCTTAATGTACTACTTTGCCATTTAAAAAAATATATAATATTAAGATATATCAGAAAACAAGAAAACCTGAACTAGAAAACAAAATCGTATGAACGAAATATTTTCAAAAATTAGACGAGGTATAAAAGAAAAGTAAAGATCCACGTATAAAGATCCACACATTATATAGAATGTTCTATAAATGCAGGATGATTTGTCTCCTTTATTATGAGACTTCATTACTTTTAGCAAGGTGGAACTAATAAACTTATTTTGCCCTCATAAACGGGCTCCAATTCAGTAATAATAGCGAATAGCAATGCATTCACACTGTAGAGATCTATGTCAACGTTATCTCACTCTTTACTGTCTCCTTGGCAGAACAAATAAAACATAAATCACAGCTTCTGCTCACGTGTCTCTGTCCCTGACCTCAATTACAGTTTTCTGTTTTTCCTTTCTGTTCTCACATCTCTTCAGACGATCAGCAGACAGAACACACACACACACACACACACACACACACACCTTATGTATGTGTAATCGAGCAGCGCAGGTGTCAGATTTCGCAACTCTTGGTGACAGACTGACAGCTGATCTGATTCTCCACATTAAATGTAAAACATGAAAAATCGAATGTGTCTCATCACCTGTCTGATATAAAGCAACGTCCAAACATCCATCTGTCTTAAAGGAGAAATCTCCCAAAAGTCATAATGTTTACAGTAATGTCCGTTATTCCAGAAGTTTGGGAAATGTTGCAAATTCGGACTCTTCAGGTAGCATATAGAATCTATGAGAAAGTGACTCTACTTCTCTCTTGATGTATCACCTCAGTAAACATTGTAAACATGAGTTTATGGTCTCAATCTCTAGTTTCAAGTCTTCTTCAATACAGCATGATGTTCATTTAGTACATTATGGTCTATTTAGAGTCAAACAGACCATAAAGCAGGGGATGCTTTAGGGCGGGGCTACACGGTGATTGACAGGTCGCTGTACACGTCTACGTCATTCCTCCACATTCCAAATATGGTCACGTTTTTTCATTGCTTCCAAAAGAACCCAACATGGCGACAGCCGTAATCCAAGATGGCGACGGCGAAATCGCCAAAGGCTTCATGACATCAGTCCACAAACCAATGGGTGACGTCACGATGACTACGTTTGCTTCTTATAGACAGTCGATGGCTTTTACCTAAAAAGAACCAAGTAGATTTTTTTGCAGAAACACAGCAGGCGTACTGAACGCTTGGGTTGCAGGACATACAAAAAATACCCAAAAATGAACCGTTGTATGAGGAAATGTTGCAGATGCATATTTTATTTTATGCATTCGTGTGCAACTTGATCCCACCGGAAGACATGCAAATAACAGCTTTTCAGGTGTCTTTTATCGCCACGTTAACGTGAAACGATTATGTTTAGGCAGCAAAACCACGGTAAGTTTAACATTATCTTTGTGCTTAAAAGAAGTACGCTAACTAATTAAAAAATGTCTGAAACAATGTAACAGCAAACACCCTTCACAAATGCCACTAACGTAACTTAACAAAACAAAACAATTTAGGACACTGATCTCAACTCCTGTGTTTGTTTGCACATCTTCATAAATTACTTTTCCCATTTTATCGACAACGACATGAAGCAAAACTACTGCGCACGGAAAAAAATGGCCTCAGACAGCAAAGGTACGACGCTAAAAGCTGTTTTTGAACAAGTAATGGTTTAAATGTTTTCGGGAGGATTTCTTTCTCCTCTCAGGCTTGTTCTTGTTCATTCTGATCTTCCCATTAATCAGGTGGAGCTGCTGCTGCTGCTCAGGGAGACTAATTGAGTCTATACTTCTTTGTGTGAGTGTGTGCTGCTGTAATTCTCTGCTGGTAAGAACCAAATGTTCTCACAAAAAGGGAAAAATCAGGAATGAGGAGTTCTTATTTTTCGGCCCCTCACTTCCTTAAGCAGCAGATTTAGGACAAAAACTTGGGTTCATGGTGAAGAATATAACTAGGATAACTTTTAGGCTGAATCTAAGGTTATATTTTATAGGTGTATGTTTCTGTTTCTGAGTGTTTGTATCGGTGTGCATGATACAGATATTAGTCCCAGAACGTTTAAACTCTGCAGGAGCCATGTTGTCCCTCCCAAAAGTCCTGGCTTTTTGGTGAACTTATGAGGGACAGTGTGAAGTATGAGCATGCATCAGATATAGTTATAGCTGGTAAAGTAATGAGATGTCATGTATTGTGGGAGGATCGGGAACATTGGGCTTCATCAGAGGAGGTATGGAAGGAGAGTGAAGGGAAGGAAGCATGAGAGGACAGCAAATAGAGAGGAAGGGACAGGAGGACGGACGGACAAATGTAAGGGTTGGGAGTGATGCATGCTGGAGCAAAGGTGGAGGGAGTAAAGAAAGAAGAGTGGAAAGAGGAAGCTAGGATAGGAGAAGAAAGGTGAAATGGAGGAGGTGAGACCTGAGGAATTAAAATGCTTGTTACTCTTGTCTTTTATCTCTCCTTCCTCTTGCATCCCACGTCTTTCTCCTTTCCTCAATCACCCCCCCCCCCCCTCCTTCCCTTCATTGCATCATCACTCAAATTCTGCGTCTTCATCCCTGCTTTCAAGTCACATGGAGGACAAAGAGGGAGACAAAGGAAACGCATACACACAAAAACAAAATAGGCTTCCGAGTTAAAGTAAATCTAATAACTCAAAGTCGTCTTTTTAATGAAAAACACGGCGAAAAGATTTCTGCCCGCAGGAGTTCTGCAAATGTGGCTGCATTAATGTATCGTACCAAAAAATGAAGGCGGAAAGATGCATGAAGCCGATGTCACAGATATTAGTTATAGAGGGGAAAGAACGGAAGGAGAACGAGGGAGGGGGGGGCGAGAGGAGGAGCGAGGTCTCTGGTGAGCCTCTAAGTTGGAGAGATGACCCAGAAAAGTCAGGAGTCCAAAAAGGACTGCCAGCAAACGAGGTCTATCTATGGGGAGCAAGGAGGAGGTGAAGGCTGCAGGTGTTCATTTGTTGTACGGAGCCATAAGGCGGCGTGTTGTATTCCAGAGTACTAACAACGGTTGTGGTTGTTGTTTCAAATGCAGTGTTTCACGCCAGGATGTGGAAAATTAGCACCATGTAGCGGTACTCACAAGCGGAACCCTCCGGTTCTGCCGGGTGAAGACAATGCCGAAGTGTCTTAAAACATTCTCTCTAGTGTCCACCAGGGGGCGACTCCTCTGGTTGTATAGAAGTCTATGAGAAAATGACTCTACTTCTCTCTTGATTTATTACCTCAGTAAACATTGTAAACATGAGTTTATGGTCTCAATCTCTAGTTTCAAGTCTTCTTCAATACAGCATGATGTTCATTTAGTACATTATGGTCCATTTAGAGTCACACAGACCATAAAGCAGGGGATGCTTTAGGGCGGGGCTTACTGTGATTGAGAGGTCACTTTCACTACCAGAGCCGTATACATCACTCCTCCGTAGTCCAAATATGATCACTTTGATGGCAACGGCCAAAATCCAAGATGGCGACAGCCAAAATGCTAAACTCAAGGTTTCAAAACAGCCGTCCACAAACCAGTGGGTGACGTCAAAACGACTACATCTGCTTCTCTTATACAGGTTATGAACCGGACCAGAAACTAGTAAGTAAATAACAGGAACATTGACAGCAGCGTGATGTGCCACCAATTGAAGAGCAGCGATACACATCGCCATTTTCCGTGCACTTTACTGCTCACACTCACCCTTCTTCTTCTATGGTGATAACGAGGGCACATGGAGATCCAAACAGATGTTCCGTAGGAGGAGATGCAGACAAGGAATAAGATGGAGGAGGATACAAGGATGGAGCGAGGCGGAAAATGAAAGCGTGGCCAGAAGACATGAGTCTGAATGGTGCGCTCGTAACAGGCCCCGGCTGTCCTGACAGGCTGCTTTGTGCCAGACTGAGAGCAGGAAGTCAAGTTGTCATGTGGGCTTCGAGTGGAGACAAAGCCACACGAGACGAGCTCTTCAAACATACCCTTACATAATGAATGAGAGTGTGATTTCATTCTTAATGCCGCAGCCGGTTAACATCCGTGCTTTGTGTGGTAATGACAGGAAAATCACCGAGAGGCAATTTTGAACGTGTAGATCTGCCGAGCTCTGACAGCCGCCTCCCACTGGCCCTGATGACAGGTTAAATCCTCCCTTCCTGCTCGGGCTGCTTGCAAATTCTTCTGATACGAATGTCAGTTTGTAATGAAATAGAAATATTAGTTAAGAGAGGGTCTTTCTTCATATCGTCTTGTCATTTTGCATCTTCTCCCTCTGCCTCTATTTGTGTCTTCCGCTCCTCGTCTTCTTCACGCCTTTGTTAACGTTCCTCCCTTCCTTCTTACATTTTCCTCTCCACTGCTCTCCTATGTCTCCTCTCCCCGTGTCACTCGTCTTTTCATCAGCCTCTCCGACTGCACCTCTCCTCTTCAGCCTTCACCTCTCATCGCCTCTAATTTTCATGGCTTCTCCTTCACCTCCTTGTGTTCGTCTCTCCTACTTACCTCTCCTTACACTCTCCTCTCTCCATTCTTGTTCTGCTTCTCTGAGTCACACTCAAAAATGACCAAACTTGAAGGAAAAATACATGGATTATCTGTTACTTTGGCATTGTTATCGGTTAAGGTGACATTTGTACTCTCCAAAGTGAGCGCTAAGATCTGGGAATGTGCAACGAATCGCATTAATATCGTCACCGATGCATTCAACATTCTCACTGTCAAATGACCCTCTAAGCTTGGAACTATGACGCTCTACGCTCTCTGCGGCCGTTTCAGGGTCGGCGTGTCAGTTTCCGCTTTGTTACATGCATAGGGTCTAATACAACAATAAGTAAGATACGATTGTCACGTAAAATAAGTACAAAGTACAGTACCCTCCGACATCTGTCCAATATGAGGATGCCATACTTCCCTCCAGTGAACTTGTGATTGGGTTGAATTCCACAAACCCATTGGTATGAAATCTGAGTTTCTCACACACGGATGTGCACTTTTTGATGTACTAATTTATCCTCAAAGTCGTGACAGCATCAAAGACTCCGCCTAATGGTTCACAACCACACCGTTCCCCCCACTGCTTGTTTCACTGGTGCAGCGCTGCGAAATCAAAGAGAGCGACACCCCTCAACTCTAATGTTTCTGATCCCTATTTCATCACAGAGCAATGAAGCCTCTTGCAATTCATCAGTGAAACCCTCTTTGGTGAAATGCTGATAATTAGATTTTTGTAAGTTGAAGTTGGAATTAGAGAGAAGCTTTAATGAAATGGAGTTTGCGTAATCATCTGATGTGATTACCAGGTCTCTTTAATGAATATAATAGTTATAATTTGCTCACATCACACGGGCGTTTCTTTGCTGTGTCGCTAAATAATTTCAACGTCAACGTGTGCATCATCTCTAATTTAATTTTCTGTGTTATTATCATGAAGGAGAGTGCATTAACACGTGCAATGGGGTGACACGATCTCTGATCACACCTGCATGCTGCAGAGAACATCCCCCTCTGCTTCAGTGTTAATTAAGGGAATGTGAGGACATGCAGGATCGCTGTAAAGGTGCCTCTATGGTGAGGCATAAAGCTGCGAGAGGGGCGAGCAGTAAAAGAGGCACTTTTCTCCACATGCAGCACTTTATAGATGACTGCCGCCTCGTCCAGTTATTATCCGGTAAGATGCTGTTTGTTGCTCGCTGTGCTTATGAGTGTTTTGGGGGGCGTTCGAACGCACAAGATTTGCCATCTTTGTTTAAAGATACACTCGCTGACTTTGTTGTTGTTCTCACCACATCGTCTCTCAGCTCAGGGTTGATATATTCAACCCGGTCGCCAGAAAAAAATATTGTCGGTTTCTACAAACTACGGGATTCGTCCAATGTACCCACGTAACTTTCAATAACGGACGCTCGATATACTTCGTCACTCGCTCTCACCCAACGCAAAAACTTCCACATTCAACGTGAACTCGCTTTGAACTCGTGGTGAGAGAGGTACTGGAGGGAAATTGGAGTGGGATGTCGGAATAATAAAAAGAAATCAGCTCTTGATCTGGGCACAAAAAGGATCGATTGCGTCGTTGGACTGGATACATTTACTAAACTACTTGGTACTGAGGTTTTATCAGTCGATACCTGAAAGGAGCAGCATGTGGCATTTAGGGAGATCTATTTGCAGAAAGGGAATATATTATTAGAAAGTATGTAACCACCAGTATACAGCCACAGAGTCAGCATAGAGAGGAGGCTGGGGTGGATGGACGGGTCAACAAAATGTAGGTCCTGTTTCCTCCCAAACCAGCAGGTCAACGGTAGTGTCTTGTAACTGTGAACATGTCGATCCCGAACTTCAACCAAGTTGTTATAATTGACAATGACCATAAAGCGTCCCTAAGCTTAATAAAGTAGTCATTTTAAACCGAGGCATGATCGTTCCCTAAACCAAACTAAGTAGTTTGTCCGACTAAACCTGAAACTGTCGGATCGGTTTCAGAAAGCACAGACAAACTATGATAAGGGCATCCGAGCACAAACTCATTTATTGTGATGTTTCACATCTTAACCGAACTTTATTTCTTCTAAAAGTTACTTTTTAATATACAAAATGTTTCAGATTTCTTCCTGCGTCTGTTGCACCACACTCTATGGTTTGCAGCCTCACACCTGTTAACAAAGTGTCTCTGACTCTGAGTCCAGTGGAGCAACACAGTGAATTATCAAGAATCACAACAAAGAAAGCACCACGACATGCTGTCATCTGATCCAATGAACATTTAAAACCAGAACAGCTGTTAGGCTTTCAGGGTGTATAAAGCACTATAGGGGGGGGGGTCGATGAAGTTAACTTTGAGAATGACTTGTTATGGTTATTGCTTGTAAAAAACACAATAAAATACTGAACATTGTTTGTGTAACATATTCTGGAGGAGGTGTCCTCACACACATGGTGTCTACTTGGCATCAGGAGGTCTTCTGGAGCCCATTTCTAACATCATCGAGTCATAGTTTAGTATTCACAGCAGCATTTCCATTTCCACAAAGTCCTTGCTCAGACATTTTCTTAATTTTGAAAAGTCCTTGCTGGAGCCTCTTCCTCCGTTTTGGAGACAGTTATTCCTCCCCTCTGCCCTGCGGACTCAACACAGACTTTGGAGAGAACAAATCACGACAGGGCTAGCTTTAATAGAGGATCGAGGACTATGTTGTGTGTGTGTGAGTGAGTGCTAACACAAGTGTTTTTCTTGGTTGTGTAGGTGTGTGTGTGTTTGTGTGTGTGTGTGTGTGTGTGTGTGTTCTTGGTCAAAGATCCAGCCAAGATCATGTTAAATTTATTTCATTGGAAGCACCAACAGAATTGCTCCCCCCTTAAAGTGATTTGTTCTCCTCTCAGCAACACAGTAAAACTGTCCAGTCATGGCTCCCAAGTAGAGGAGAGAGAACGAGGACACGGAAAGCCCAACGACTGGAATTTATATTCAAATGAATGAATTTTATCAAGGTTTTCTAAGTACGTCACAAAGACGCATTCATCTATTAATCTGAGCAGAAACCTCTTCAGTGTATCTGGATGTTTATTTGCATTCACTCCAGGTCCTGTCAGGCTGTTCTGTACTAACTATAGTACCCCACGAAAACAATTCGCTTGTAATAATCGTGAATAAGGGAGAGGTCGGGGTGAAAGGGTGACTCCATAGACATTCACCCAGGAGGCCGTTGTTCGTGTCTTATATGAAACCAGAAGTCAACGTTGACGTATTAGTCAGATAACATCTGTACTTAAAGTGTCAATCTCAAAGATTTTTGTTTAAATAATTGTCTGTTAAGTCACTATCTATCGCCAAAGGAGGTAACACAATGGTGAATGAGCTTCTGGCCTACTGATGAAAGTATTGCAATATTTATATATTTGCAGTATTATGAACTGGGTGCCTGTAGTGACATTCCCAGAAAAAAAATGCTCTGTTATAGTTTTTCTCCATTGCATACATGCAGAAAATTGATCTATGCTCAAAATTGTTGTCTTCTACTGGATGTAACTTAAACATTGTAACTAAGCACCTGAATAACCTGAAATATAGGTAGAAACCAGAGCAATGCACAAATACGCTGCTTCAAACTACTTTATTTATTTATTTATATTCATTGAGAGCATCTCTGTGAGAAGTCAGAGTGTGATCTAACTTCTCTACTTGGTTATGAACTACGTCTTTAGAAACGTCTTTAAATCAAGTGGGAGAAGAGAGTTTATTTTATGCTCGTTTGTCTCACAGTGAAGATAAATACAAGCGTAGTAATTCTCTTGGAAATTTGTTTGTTGTAATGCTTCAGCGACAATAGTACTTAATGTTTGGAGGAGCAGAAATATGGGACCTTTCTCTCTTTCCTCACTTTTATTACCACACTTTAGTGACGCTGTCAGCCTCTCACTTGATCTCTTTCTACCTGTACCTCTTCTCTCTGTCTCTACTTCCTGTTGCTCGCGCTGTCTCGTTATTTTTAGTTCTTGTTTGTGTCTTAACGGAGTTTTAATGGGGTCCCTCCGTCTATATCCTGCTGTCTCTCCATCAGCATAGAAACAAATGTCTCAAAGTTTGTAGAAAAAAAAACACATTATAAATCAGACAACAATCTCCCGGTGTGTGTAT
>NW_022280031.1:17949753-18010110 GCF_004355925.1 Anarrhichthys ocellatus
CAGGGAGGGAAGGAGGATGCAGGGAGGGAAGGAGGATTCAGGGAGGGAAGGAGGATGCAGAGAGGGAAGGCGAAGGCCACATTTCATTTTTTACTCTACATGTTTAGAGTGATACAGAGTGACCTAAGTAGATCAAAAGCGCATTAAGTAATGTGCGTATCTGCAAGTTGCAGATATTCATGGTGCCCAGAGGATGAATCCTGCCGCATTTGGGGATCATCTGACTTTTGAAATTTAGCGCCACCAGCAAGGCAGAGTTTCATGTTTTGTTTGTACTAAGTGTGTCGGTGGACAGCTGCTGTTACAGTGCAGTTCATTAAGGACAGGATGAGTCTCATTAAATCTTTAAAAAAGAGGTAAAAATGAAACACCAAAGTATGGTTTACAGTTTGTACTACCTTGTCATAAGTGCCTTCATCATTTCAAGTGTTGATTGTAAAACTAAATGTTATATCTTAGCCAGAATAAAAGAAATATATATATATATATATATATATATATATATATATATAGTATATCTACCTTACAGAGCGGATACAATTCATGTAGCTTTGCTTCTGCCTGGATCAAGGGAGGACTTGATGATATCTGGTTCAGGACTGTCAAAGGACTATACGGGAGATTGTCTGGCACGCATGAGTCAGAAATCAGATGTTCACCTGAAGACTGCTACGTAATGTCTCAAGACTTCACTACTGTGAATGAGAGAAATCTGTTATTTTCTGATTGCTTCATAGCGGTTATACGTTCTAACGCACAAAACATCAAACACAACCGATGATTTGTGTGTCGAGACAGACGCTCTGCATTCGTCACGGCAGCAGTAAATACTTCAGAGCACGCTGAACAGCGATGATGTAAAGGAACCTTTTTGGTTCTTGAAAAGTAGTTCCAGGCTCAGAGGTGGAGCGGTTAGATCCCCGGGCTGCTTCAGTCCATGTCGATGTGTCCTTGGCAAAAGACTGAACCCCAAAATGCTCCCGAAGGCCGTGTATGAATGGGTGTGAAAGACATGTAGTGAAAAAAGCAATTTGAGTGGTTGGAAGACTAGAAAAGTGCGACACAAGTCCATTTCCCATTAAATTGGGCACAGCCATTTTAGTCTCCTGGATTTTTCTCTATCATGTTGACATTTATGGTTTTGAGTGAAATCTCTCAACAACTGCACGATCATTTTACCCACAAGATTCATGGAGCAATACTACTTGGCTAATGTTAGCATGCTAATAAACTAAACTAAGATGGTGAACATGTTAAAGCTGCTAACATCAGCGTGCTAACGTTGAACAGTGCAGTATTCAATCATTGGAAGATTGAATCTGTAATGTTCTAATCCTATTAGATGTAATGCAGCTCGACATTTTCATTTATCTGCATTTATCTGCATTTATTTAATGGTTTATTGGACCAAATGTATGCTGTATGAAATGTAAGAGCCATGAAAAAGTATCTTTCAAGTGCCACGTGTGTGTGTGTGTGTGTGTGTGTGTGTGTGTGTGTGTCTATAGCACACAGCAGGTCAAACCCAGTGCAGCAGGTTAAAAGGTCGTTAATGTTCCGATGACGAATGAAGAATTTTATGACAGAAATGTACAATCGATGCACGAGGTTTAACCAGAGTATTGTCAGCTGCAGGCCCCCGATCAATAACTCCCTCACGTCATCAGGACGCTTCATTTACCCGAAGTGGTGACGATGGACAACATCCACTCCATCCAATTTGCCGGGGACACTTTCTGTGTCAGCAAGGAGGAAGAAGTGATGGTGTGATGGCAATTCATAAATACACAAACACACGCCTGCATGAAGCACTTCCTCTTAACCAGATACACCTTGATTTTTAAGGTTAATAACATTAGATGTGTGTGTTTTTGGAAGAAAAGGCATTTGTGTTTTTGGCTGTCGGACAAATGGGCTTTTGGTCCGAAAGGGGCATTTTTGGGACGAACTATTTTAGGAATAACGGGCTGTTGGAAGACTGACATGACAAAAACGTAATAACTTTTCTGCATTGAGCTGAGATGTTCTGGACCAATGGTGTCCGTTCAATGTCAAACAGAGGCATGACTGAAACAAGAGAACTGTTTCATGCATTAAATGTTGCTCGACAGGCGTACAATTTTCCATATTTCTCCATTCTAGCATCAGACATAACATCAACATGAATCCAACTATGTCCTTGAGCAAGGCATTCAACCCCTGGCTTCCCTCTGCAAGCCTGCAACTGTAACTGTTACAGTAGCTCCCCGGTGTTCAAAAATAGCACGGTGTGCTCAGTAAAAGCCTTCATTTGGAGAAAGCTTATCTACCAACAAAGTAATTAGCTCTGACTCTGTCTTCCGGCCCGCAACGCTCCGCTTTGCCCGTCGGCGGCGGTGCCAAGAGGTTTCTAAAAGCAGCCTTCATCTCCAGCCTCAGTAATCACTCGTCATCGGCTGCAGCACCTCCGCCAGAAAGTCATTTTTGAAATAAACACTGCTCTCTCCTCTATCTCTCCTCAACCACCTCACGGCAGATTCTCTCTCTCATCCTGTAAAGAATGGGCCGACGGTGACGGAGCAATTTCACTCAGTGGATATTGCAGTACATCCATTTCATTTGATTTAACCATTTATTCATACATGGCGGGTTCGGACGTGCACCATTGCCTGCCCACTTCCCAGCAAAGTGTTGCTTCATTTTTGACTCAGGGACAGGATGGACGAGAGGTTTCACCCAATGATGATGCAAGGAATCGAGGGATGATTTGCTGCTCGGAGGAATGATAATAATAATGTGAGTGAATAGATAGAAGCAGGGGAAATGCAGTAGCTGTAATGTGTGCATTGATATTGAGGATGAAATCCTTCAAGGTATTCTGTACCTCACCCCCAGAAAGATCTTTAGACTTCTTCTCCCAAAGACACAAAATCAGGTCAAGATAAAGCACATCCTGATGTTTGACGTTTGTGAAGTTGAGAGTTTTCAAATAAAAAAGGCATCCCAAGGAGAGAGCACTGACATTGTTAGGTCACTGTGCGAGAAGTGGAGTGTATTTATAGTGCCATCAGGAGGTTTGGATAAAATCCTGCACCAAACGTCGGCTGTGGTAGGGTTTGTTGTTTATGTAGAGAGGTGGAATAAATATAGAAATGACCATTTTCTATCTCTCCACATCCTTAAAAAAAGACGTTCTTGCCATTAAACATAATCTGCACATCTTTGTGAACACAAGTCTTCGTCTTTCCTCCGTTTGCCCCTCAGCCGGGATGTTCTTCTGCCAGTAAATGTGACCATGGTGTGAGTCATGAGTTGATTGATTCAAAATGTCATTGATTGCTTAAGTAGTCCAGACACCCCATAAATCAGGGTCTGTTTACGGTCCCGGGGAGTCAAAGGTTTATGGGATTTCTCTTCCTACTCTCTTGGAATCATAATATGTTATGCAGCTGATTTCATCAATAAAATACGAGCGGAGAAGACAAGCTTCCCGAGCAAGACAAGCTTCCCGGAGAAGACAAAAAGGAAATGAATGTCCACCAAAAGTGAGGCTCGTGCGTATTTGATTTTTACTAATTGTAGAATGCTAACAGCCCACATGCACAATCACCTCCAGCACTGGGATTAAAACATGCCACAAAAATGCCATCGCAATTTAAGATGTCACAAATTGTAATATGATTAAAATCACGTTCCCATGCAACAAAAAGTGAAAAGTGTTTTCGTAGCATTTTATTTGATATTTTGCCTAAATGACTCTGCTGGTTATTTACTGTGGCTCGCTAAGAGTTTGTTCACGTTCATTTATCCATCTTGTCTTTTCTACAGGAGCAGAGCCCAGAGCAAAAAATAGTTTTTACTGTGTAAACTATGAAACAATTTTAAATTGCAAAAATAAATTATACACAACTACAAAAGCAGAGCGATCTCAAATGAACTTAAATCTATCAAGTGAAGAAAACAACGTAAAAGCATTCTTGTCTTGTAGAAGTTTCAGTGACTTCCAATAGATCCTTAAGTATCTTTCTTATTTTATAATAAATCAACGTTGACATTTGGTTTGACACTGTTTGTAGACATTTAGCTTACATTCTCAGGGGACATGAGTGGCTACGCTGGTAGAACATGTTCTGTACTGTAGAAGTACAGGCTGTATCTGTGTTTTATCATCATGTAGGCCAGAAAGTGTGACAAACCTTTTCTGTCTCTTTCTGTCCGTTGGCCGGATCGGTTGGCTGAATGGGGAGCAGCTATTTTAGTGTCCGCTCTGCGTTCATTAATATCTCTCTGCTGGGAGACGAACTAATGAGTCCTGGCTCTCTGATCGCTTCATCACAACTTCTATGCGTCACGTCAGACACTTTTTTGTGCTACATCACAGTGGGTGCTCCACATCACACGCTGTGAACCCCACATTCGCCACTAACAGAGTGGGCTATTTTAGAGTCGAGTGGGATTTCACTTTCTTCAGTGCACACGCTCATATTTACACGTTTAACAACAGTATAGGAAGGAATGCAATAAGTCTTTGCACATATTTGATCTTCAGAGGACACTGAGAGAACTTGTGGGTGTGTTGAAAGGAAGGAGAGAAATCAGGTCAAGCATACTTAACGATCCCTTGCTGACACACTGAGCGACCAGGTTTTTGTGTATGACTTGGCCAGATTTAAGATCCCAAACATCTGGAAGCAAGATAAACAACAACAGCTGGTCACAGAGGGGTAAAGTGGTCCGGCTTGGCTTTCCAAGCAGATGCTGGCTGTCCTCACATCTGTCTTCTTAAACACTTAAGCAATGTGTGTTTCAGTGTCTTTACCTGGAGCTGCTGCAGACTGCTCTCAAGGGGATCGTCTAATGTTTCTACAATCATAGAAATCATTACGTTATCATAATAGTTTTAAGATGCTGTGATTACAAAAATAAATTCACTATGATGTAATAAATGGTTCTAAACACAATTCACCCCAAAATCAAAACTACATATTTTTACATACTATTTATCAATCTGGATGTCCAACATCAAAACTATTTGGCACTCGGCTTGTGGTGCTTGAAGCGCCAAAATAAAACATTTGAAAAACCCAACAGCAATGTGTTTTTCCAGAAATCATGACAACATGCTACGAGCATCGACTGTATATAAGAAGTAGACGTAGTGATCATGACGTCACCTATTCTTAGCTTACCGCCGTCGTCATGTTGTTTTTTCGCAACCAATAAATGGAAGTGTCCATATTTGGAATGAGGAGTGACGTAGAGACACCGTATACGTCTCTGGTAGCGGCAGAGACCTGTCAATCACAGTAAGCCCGCCCTAAAGCATCCCCTGCTTTATGGTCTGTTTGACTCTAAATGGACCATAATGTACTAAATGAACATCATGCTGTATTGAAGAAGACTTGAAACTAGAGATTGAGACCATAAACTCATGTTTACAATGTTTACTGAGGTAATAAATCAAGAGAGAAGTAGAGTCATTTTCTCATAGACTTCTATACAACCAGAGGAGTCGCCCCCCTGGTGGACACTAGAGAGAACGCAGCTTCCACATTGGCTTCACTCAGCAGAACCGGAGGTTGCTGCTTTAGTACGAGGGAACATTTGTATTTTCAATTTTGGGGAACTGTCCCTTTAACTGTCGCAACCTATGTAAGTCACTTAACCATAATTATATCACCAAATAAAGGCTACTCATAACCCAAACCACAACCTGTTTCTTAACCTAACCAATGGTTGTGTTGCCTAAAGAGTGGGTTTTGTAGGCCCACTGATCGTTGGTGTTGCTGGACAAAAAAATAAGAATTACCATTTTCTAAAACCATCGCAAGAGGATATGTTGAATAAGAACATTTTTAAGACGGCCTTGGGCTGCAACGTTTTTTGAGTCTCCAAACCTGAATTAGTCATTAAAGTTAGAAAACAGTTCTGTGTCTGAGGGCTAACATCTGTTCTATCTGCCTGAAGAATAGTTCATACGCTGCAACAGTGAGTCGTGTCCCAAAAGGGTACACGAGCAGCTGAGCTTTCTCACACTTTTTATAAACGACCGACCGGCAGAACGATGAGTACGAGATGCTGATAGAACGAGATGCAAAGATGCACACAGGCAGAGAAGAAGAAGAAAGCATCGCAGGTCTCATACGTGGAAAGTGAATCACGTTAGAAATGTTGTGAATAAGAGAAAGTGTCAACCTTCTGCATTTTAATCTTTTATCCTGATTGCCTGCTGAGATTGCCTTTCACTGCTGCAGAAGAAGCATGTTGAATCGGATTGAACTGAACTGAGATAATATCCACTCAGCGCCATGAAAGGGTCGCTGAGAAGCAGAGTGGCTCATGTGTCTGCAGCCATTATCCACTTGCTCCATTAGTTACGTAACTCCACTCCGCCTCAATACGCCACCAGTGACAAGAGGTGACAGCAGGTTACACACACACACACACACACACACACACACACACACACACACAAGCTGTTGCGGAAAATAACATGCCTCTGTGTAAAATGGCTCTCAACGCAAGGTTTGTGACATTTGTGATATTTCGATATTTTTCCGGATGTCTTGTGAAGTTGTACACAGCGCAGTCATCTCAGTTGGGTTTTTACTGCAGTTTGTGACACACTCTGTGAGATGTAGTTTGCATGGCTCGGGTAGAAATCATGGAGGATTTAGAGGAGGAACACGTCTACTGTTAAACATTGTGAAATACTTGAATAGCTACAGGTTTTTGGATATGTGCAAATATGGCAACGGTGACCTTTTGAGGACGCAACGGTGACCTTTTGCGGACGTGTGGTTGAAGGAATGATGGATGAATGGTTCAATGAGTCAAAACTTCATATTATTACTATTATTATTATTATTATTATTATCCTAGCCGTAGGATACACATCATTGGCGTTTTACGTTAATCGAAGTACATACAGCTGCATGTAAACGGGGAATATTAGTGGAATATTCATTTTCATTATCCATATAAAGTGAGTCTTATCTTATCTGTCACCCCCTCTGCATGTTAGGTGCACAGCAGCAGTTAATAGCGATTATATTTGTGTCACCATCAAGAGCCTATCTTCTCTTTTTGACAGTCAAAGAAAGTTGACGTGTCTGAGCCTCGGTGTGGTAATTGTGCAGACGTTCAGAGTCGCCCACAGACTGAAGCCCGTCAGTCTGTTCATCTGTCTTCCAGTGTGAGGGAGCTCACAGAGAGCTTTAAGGTCTGAAGCATCCACCAGTTTCATTTGTGTCCCCGTTGCAAACACAAAATACATCTGTGTGTTTCTGTGGCTTGGCTGAGTGTTACAGACAAATGTCATGTTTCATGAGAAGTCTGACTTTGTGCAGACCTTTGACTGTTGATGCTGATGAGTAAAGCAGATTTGGACTTTTGTTTTTCAACTAAACCTTTTCCTGTGGCTGTCCAGGTTGCTCACTGGCTCTCACAAGCATTAAAAGTGCATCCTGCCCCAATTTTGTATTGCTTGTAATCTGCAGAGTTTTAGGCTTATGTCACTCTAAAGCTCAGCGTAAATCTATCTGAATGACAGCGTCAGGTAAATGAAAACGGTCAATGCTGGTGTGTACTGCGTACACGTGAAGCTACAACACAGTCTCACGGCAGTGCGGGAAGTAGTCATGAAATGCAATCAATTGCTTTTGTGTGCAGGGACAAGAATTGTCCGTGTTTTTCGTGTTGCTCGGAACGACTTTCTTTGGGACGACATAATGTTAAAAATGAAAGTTAGGTTTTGGAACGAAATCATGGTTTAGGCAACAAAACCAACAGTTGGGTTTTGGCAATAAACCACGAACAGTGATGAACAGTCTGGAGAAAAGCACCATAAAACCACAGCGCGGTGTTGAATACCAGTCCTGTTTGTTGGAACCGTCCACCTTCCCTCCCGTCCACCAATAGTCTTCTTGGATATTAAATACTACGTCACTCTGACTGTTGCTTCATCACATAGATGCATTTAATTTGTGTTTCCACCACAAATAAGGCTCCTAATTGACTTTCCGTTGGCATTATTTTCGTCCTCAGGAAGAAAGAAAACACGAAAAAGAAAGACTATTTGTGTCCTGTACACCAACCAATAGATTGCATTTCGGTACTAGTCTGCAAACTGCCATGATGCTGGGCTGGACAGTCGTGTAGACGTATGACAGCGCTGCTGCTGTTCCACACTGGAGATAATATGGAACCAGTGAAGAAGCAGGAGCAGTAACCCAAATGTGCCAACGTCCCACGTGAACGATAGAAATAGCACCGTTCTAGGTCGCCCTTTAATAACTGCAGAACTATCTTCATGCCACTGTGCAGCTGGTGTGTGTGTGTGTGTGTGTGTGTGTGTAACTGACTTCTTAAAGCATTTTTCTTTCCATTAAGGTGATTGAAACTGTCTGCGGACAAAGAGAGAGTACAACATCGTCTGGATTTGATCCGTTGTAATGCAGGATCGCAAACGCACACACTCACACAGGACACCTTGCAGCCAGACAAAGGTCTCATTAAATGTGCCGCACATTGATTTTGTGGTCAATTTTGCAACAAGATGTATGTCTCCACTCTGAGGAGGAAACGGGTGCTCTTGTCCTTGTTCTTGTTCTAATGATTCCTCATCACTGTGGTCGTCCTTTTTCTGAGGTCACAGCGGGACAAAAACACATAAAAAGCTTTGAATAAACAGTTTATACACAAACCTGGAGATTCCTTTCAATATTTTTGAAAGAGTTTTTATTTTATTTGCTGGGTAAAAAGCAACAGCTGAATGTGTTTGTGTGCGTGTCCGTCTGTTTCCCTGCAGTGGACACGGAGGGCAGGAAGTTGAAGGGAGGCATCCAGAGGAGCACGGAGACGGGTCTGGCTGTAGAGATGCCCAGTCGGACCGTCCGGCAGGCGAGCCACGAGTCGATAGAGGACAGCATGAACAGCTACGGCTCCGAGGGAAAGTAAGTAACTCATCCTGTGACGACACGACCCTGAGTCTGACTAGAAGCCAGATCCAACACATTTTGATTCATTATTTTTGGTGACTTTTGCCTCTTATTGGAGAGCTGATAATATTGAGAAAGAAAGAGAACAAGGGGCAGCCTGGTGTCCTAAAGATTACATTCCCATTCAACAGAACATTTTCAATTACATCTCGGGGGAAACATTTTCTACCAGATTCGGTTTGTTTTTGACGCATCGCAAACACATTTTTAATCATAGTCCAATGAAGTCTGCGTCGGGAAGATGTCGGGATGGATGGTTGGCTCAAACAAACCAGCCCAACATCGAGGCAGTTCATGCAGCAGTTCATGCAACAGTTCATGCAACAGTTCATGCAACAGTTTATACAACAGTTCATACAACAGTTCATGCATCAGTTCTTGCAACAGTTCATGCAAAAGTTCATGCAACAGTTCATGCAACAGTTCATGCAACAGTTCATGCAAAAGTTCATGCAACAGTTCATGCAACAGTTCATGCAACAGTTCATACAACAGTTCATGCAACAGTTCATGCAACAGTTCATGCAACAGTTCATGCAACAGTTCATACAACAATTCATGCAACAGTTCATGCAACAGTTCATGCAACAGTTCATACAACAGTTCATACAACAGTTCATGCAACAGTTCATGCAACAGTTCATACAACAGTTCATACAACAGTTCATGCAACAGTTCATGCATATTCTGACTGAGGTACACACACTCTGCTTTCTATGTCCTCTTCTTTATGTTTGTCCGGCATTGTTTTCCCTCCTAGTAGCTATCTTCTCTGTCTGTGTGTCTGAAGCATGTCTCGTTCATTTAAGAACAAGTTATTTTTCTTAGACTTTGCACCCGGAAATCCATTTTCTTTTCCTCCGTAAATGTCTCCTGCTTGTGTGTTTCAATCATCTGTCAGACAGAAACAGTCAGCAGGGGTGGATGCCACACACAGAGAGCGACAGTGTACAGTAGAGCTCAGTGGAAAAGTGCCTGTGACATCAGCAATACTAGTGTACTACTACTGAACACACACACACACACACGCACACAGTGCCAACCTGGCTACCAGCTTGAATTCCTGCAGTTACGTAACGAGAGGAGGCAGACAGATTGGAGCTGGGAGGGTTTAAAGACACACAGAGGAGCGACGAAAACAAGATGAGGTAGCGGTTCAGAGAGAGGATGATTGCATCATGCGTTTGCATATTAATAATCCATTTATATTTGGAATATGTAAATATTCTGTTTATGAGCTGCTGCATGGAAACGTTGTTAAGCTTGCGTCCCAGATGAAACAGGAAGGAATATGTTAGCTGACATATGACGACGCTCTCTGCTCCATTCTGTAATAGAAACTCTATAGACAGTCTAAAGCTCTGAGGAACTTTCATTCTGTGTTGATTTTGGCGGCACCTGTGGACAATAGCAGTTGTGTTTCCGAGCACCAGAGTGCAGAAAACCTCTCTTTGTGCTGCAGCAGCTTCCAGCAGTCTGCCCTGCTCATAAATGGATTACTGAACAGGCCCACCGGGGAAAGGCCTCGGGACTCAGGGGGTTAGGGGGTCAGGGGGCTTATTTATAAAATGTCACTGAAATAAAAAACAACCATAAAACTATCACAAAGACACACACAACGACTACAGGGATGCAAAACGACCACAACAAGATGCTATATTACAGAAAATAGACTGGAGCAACCAAACACATACACACAAAGACTGTGTAGACACAAAGAGACACAACGTTACTAAAAAGATACGTACAATGACTAGAAATACATAAAAAAACAATCACAAAGACACGTAAAACAACTGAAAAGAGATGAAAAACCACAACAAACAGATGCAAAATAACTAGAAATAGAGTAAAATAAGCACAAAATTACCAAAAGTAAAAAAAATACTCTCAAAACTACTATAAGAAAAAACAAAATTACCAAAAAAACAGATGCAAAACGATCACAAAAGGATGCAAATTGACTAAAAGTAGACTGACGGTCTCGTGTACTTGTGTCGGTCATATAGAGGATCAGAGTGAAACTGAGACGGATTCAGAAACAGTTCAAAGTTCCTCACAGTAGCTTCAGGTCTCAGTCACCACTCGGTTGTTCACTGTGAAAGATTCCACGCCAGTGCCTCAATCAGTCAGGATCATTTTCACAATATTAATGTTCTTAAAACAAACTCAGAGAAATAATGAAGAAATATCAAACAGAGAGAGAGAATCTGTGTTTTCACACTGAGCCTGTTTTGGTTCAAACAACGCCGCGTTTACTCGTCTTCCTCCTCGTCTTCCTCCTCGTCTTCCTCCTCGTCCCAGTTGGCTAAACCAGAAACAAACACGAGCTAATGCCCGGATTATGTTTTCTATTAACATAATGAAGAAATGTCCTCTGGCAAGTCACAAATTATTGATACTGAATGTTTCAGCAAAATGTTCACTGACGACACATTTCATTTGTTGTCCGACAATATCCGCTTATAGAAACCAGAAGATGTTATAACATTGGGGAAATATCTTGATTAATTACTGAAAAAGTACATTTGTATAGCCTAAACCATCCACACAGACAATACATTGAGTTGTAAGTGACAGTGTGAACAAAAGGAGATGTAATAGAATTATAACATGATTAATTATTGTTATCTGAACTTGAAGCTGAACTTGATCCCAAGAAATACAAGGAATTCAGTCAGTGCGCAAGAAGCAATTTCATGGAGGAGACTCGAGGCAACAATATCAACAGAAACGCTCTCGTCATTGAGGAGGTGAATTCTATATTTCCTTCTCAATAATTTGTGTCCAAAAGCGTAAACTTTAACATCAAGCGTGTAGCCGCTCTCCTTTCTCTAGCAGCTGAACTTTCCCTCAATTCCCTGCGACCCTGCACAAGATAAGCGCTTATAGATTATGGATGGATGGATGAAAACTACAGGGAAGTAGTTTTTCTTAAACCATTTCGGTTTTGCCGGGAAGCATCGCGGCCGTGGCCTCAACCAAAGCCGATCTTCTCTGGCTAAATTCAAAAGTTAGAAACTGTCTGAATAATGCCGCCGTTACATCATCGTTTTTTATGATCTCTTGATTCTGCCAAACAAGAGGAGCTGAGTGATAAAACATGTAAATCTCTTTATGCGCTCTAAGCTACGAGCACGACTGCATCGAGGGGAAACTACAGTCGTTAAACTGAGCCGCACCGCAACGTTATTTAAATCGGCAGCAGAGAACCGCCGCTCGTCTTCCAGTCCGCCTGTGTTCTCCGTCGGTCCGCTGATTGAAAAAGCTGCTGTGCCTGTGAATGCACCGCCATGAATAAGCACTTTGTTAGCTAACGCCATCCAATCACACTTATAAGCTTATTGATCCATGGTCCGGGCAATTCGGATCCAGGCAAATGTGTGTGTGTGTGTGTGTGTGTGTGTGTAAGGACAATGAGAATATTTCATTACACACCACCTTTATCCAGCTCATGTGACCATATACTGTGAGCACATGGGCAGAAACGACACTGTTGACCTTTTATTAGTTTTAAGTTGTTCAAGTGGAATTTACTTCTTTTAAATTCCACCCTTTCCTCGTGGAAGCTAACTCTTGGCTAAGACCCGCAGGTAAAGTGCAACTGTTGTGTGATGTGCAGCACTCTGGAGTTTATGGGAACATTGCAACATTTATAGATTACTTGTTCACGAGGACAAATATGCTTTAAAGGAGACACAATGCTGATGAATGTCGATTTAATGAGTCATTTATCCGGAAAAGCTTCACTGTATGTTATTTGTTAGCCCTGGTAATATGGCAACTAAAGCTCGATTTATGGTTTCATGCTCATGTTCAGGCACTTAAAGTACTTTTAAAGGCCCTTACACAACGGGAGCATAAAGAATATGCAGCACACAAATGGGAAATGCGAATATTAAATGTCTAGGGCTTTTATTGTGAAAGAACTGGAGGAGACGATCTGGTCGGCACTCCCTTTTTTAATACAAATCTATTTGTTTCTGTGTTGTTGTTTTAAAACATAAACAGGTGTTTATGTTGCATGTTTATGGTGCAAAAAAGATAAAGTTGTTGCAGAGTACAGTACTAGTAAGTCCTGTTATTAAGGTACAATGGACCAACTATAACGAAAAACAAGCAGAGACTTTAGGTTCTCTTGCTTTGGCTGTTGAACTCAAACAACCTGAACTAAGTTGACATGTGTTCTTATTGGTCCAGTTCATGTTGACGAGGACCGCACGAAAGAAGCGTTCATTCATTTTTTTCAGGTTTTGACAAAACATAAGTGCCGAATAATACAGGACCGTGGAGTTAGTAACAGCACGCGGTTTCACGCTGAGCGCCACATTTCTGTGAAGCCGCCGTGTAATCCCCCAGATGTGCCTCACACACACCAGAATAATCTACAGCTCAGGATTTTATCACCAAGTAATACCCACTCGGCTAATGTTGCTCCACTTATTGCATGTCAGCACACACACACACACACACACACACACACACACACACACACACACACACACACACACACACACACACACATACACACTGGATTACACCACAGTAGAATTTCTCCCTAATATCTTGATTTAATAATTTACATATTGCAGGAACTGTGAAGAGTCATAAACATGCATTGACATAAATAACACACAGCAGCACAAACTAAAGGAAAACTAATGAGATTTCATTAACGTTAAATATTAAAGAAGACCTGCAATAATTTAATGTTCGCTCACGTCTGCATTAATGACTAATCTAGGCTAAGTGGTTCTGCGTGTTAATCTTATCGAGGACAGACTGCCTTGTAAATTATATTGCGACGACTGCCGTGTTTGGCCTCTCGGTCTGAAGTCGGTATTTAATGTGAGCCTTTGTGTGCCTTTGTTGCAACAATCTAGTAAATATTTTAACACTTTTTTTCCTACACGTAATTCAAAACGACGACAAAGAAAAGCTGTTTGGTGATTTAGGTCGCAGTCCTTGTGGAGAGACTCGCGCTGTAAAATATAATACACCTGTCTCCTCACATGCACGGCTGAAGCACTCTCATTGGAGCGGAGATGAACAGAGATTGTAAAGTAGAATGAAGGTTAAAGAGATGGAGAGGAAGAAAAGGAAGGAAAGAATTACAGAGCTGCCATAAGAAATAATAAACATACTCACCAGAGTCTAATTATGGGAGTTCAATAGTCCTGGTCCAGAGTTTCAACATGGACGCAGAAGAACAGGCCGCAGGATTGTTGGGGAGGAGGGGCATCGCTTTTCTGGGGGCGGGAACAATAAATCGGTACTTTGTGAAATCTAGGCTAATCTGTATGTTTACGCACTATACATGTAATAAGAATAAAACCATCGCATCGCCAAGTAACAGTTGTGAAAATGTCAACACTTTTCCTGAGAGATCGTAATGAGAATAAAAAGTTGTTTGTAGCAACTTCAACATTTCAGATCAATGAAGCAGCGAGCTGCAGTTACACTGAACTATTCTGAGAGACAAAAAACAATTCAGTGCACAAGATTAGGTAACACCGGCGATACGGACACAATCACTCAAACTATTTGGTATAAAAGACAATTCTCTGATTCACCAACAAGCTCTTTGAAAGACAACATTTTTCAATCAAACCCGAACTTTGGAGTAAAGAGTTTGAGCGTCTTCAGCATGCTCGGCATCGACTCCAGAAGCTTTGCACCACGAACCGCATCAACGGCGCTGAAGTACAGACACTTTCCCCCAGAAAACAGTTGAGTAGTGAACTTTCACTACTCAGTGCACAAGTTATTCAGGACTTAGGTTTCTTTCTTGCAGAGTTTCAAGGCTAATATAAGCATGGTGCTATATGCTGCACGTGCTTTCTGCATATCTGCCTGTATGTCCTCATGCCCACGTAGAAACATGTGGGGCTTGTTGGTTAGCTCTTTAGCTGGGAAACCCAAACATCACCAGTCACAACCTTCCGCTCAGCGAGCTGGATCGCAAAATTAACAATAAATCACGATAGTTCATTCAAGAGACTTTGGTTCCTGTCTCGTGACGGACTAAACCCTGTTCTGGATCAGGGGCCACAACAACCAGGCAGCCTCAGCAACGGAGAACACTTCGGTTGATTATCCTTTTGGACTCCAGAGGCCCGGGGCCAAACCTAAACATAATGAATTGGCATTGGTTTTTGCACTTCTAAAAGAAACTTCCTCATTCGTGGCAGTCGACCAGCACAGGTCCAGGACCCGCGTGTTAGCCGTTCATTTTTAGAGGTGCGGACAAAACTCAAAACAGTAGAGTTGACAACTTCTGTAGCAGCTTCGCCGGAAAAAAAAACAGAAACTTGTAATGAAAGCAGCTAAATGGTATTCAGCCTTCATTATTTCATTATTTAAACCTGTGCTTTTCCTACTGTGACAAGTCAAAATGTTAAAAAAAGGTTATTTTTGCTCAAAGGCTAATCAGAGAAGTGCCAATCAATCAATCATAGACACACATCCTGAGAGGAGCTTTGACGAGCCACAGTAAGTGGGCACACCCGTGTGGGTGGACCTCTAGATCTCAGGAAGCAACGCTCTGAATGTAAACAGTAATCTGGTCCTGGTATCCTGCCATCCGGGTTCAGACGCATGTGGAGCAAACACAGAATGATGATATGCATCAGCATCAGAACATGTTAGAGGCATATTTGTCTTTCCATTGCACACACACACACACACACACACACACACACACACAGTTGAAGTATACCTGGCGCTCTGCCACTGAAGCACTCTGAGCTGATTCCTTTGCATACACACACAACGTAAGGACACAGGGGGGTCAAACTCTAAAGCCTAATTTAGAGTTTAAAAGGGTAATTTCAGGGAGCCAATTTGAGAGTTGGGAGTTTAATAACAGAACTGATCGCTTCCTGTATTTGTATTTTTTTTTCCTCCAGACTGTTTTTTTTTGTCTTGGCTTTGTCTTTCATGCTTTCTTTATCTCCCAGTCTCTGACTCACCTTCTCTGACTCACCTTCTCTGACTCACCTTCTCTGATTGGAGTGCCTGGCCATGACTTTAACCGGCCCTTTCACTCTCTCTCTGCAGCCTGAACTACAGCGGCATGTGTCTGGCATCGGACGCACAGTTCAGTGACTTCCTGGACGGGATGGGACCCGCTCAGTTCGTTGGGCGACAGACGCTGGCGACGACGTCGATGGGTGAGAGAGAGGACGTTTCTTTGTCCTTAACCATTCAGCAAAGCTTTCATTTCCGCAGGAGCCTCTCAGATAAAGCAAGACTAAAACCTTAATCCATCCCTCTTTACTTTCTTATCTCCAAGTTGAGAAAAATGATTCAGATTTGAGGGTCACAACTATCACGTCTATTTTGTAAAACGCCTCTGAAACTCTCGCCATAAAAACAGCTCATCTCCTCATAAAACTGAACCAAACGACTGAAATCATTTCACATTGGCAAAATAGTGCCTCATAAATCAGAGCTGTTGTTCTCATCGTTGTTTATTCATATCCAGGCCAAATATATGGACATTTGTATCTTATCCAGCCTATTCTCAAACAACCCCGTCTCCTACAGATTTACGTTTCCATACAACTAAACTCAATAACGTTTTGAGGGAAACTTATTTCCTCCCGGATTACGGCCACAGTTTTACACACGGTAAACTTTGTTCATCGAAACAAAAAACAAAAACGCAACAGAACTATTCAGTTAGGTTCAGACAACAGATGATGGTTTGGCTTGAAATAAGTATGTTTGATACATTATTTAAGTTACTGATGAAAATTTAAATAAAACCCCGACTTTTGGTTTTGCACGGACAAGAACAGCGGTCTCCTGGGTGAAAGTCTGGTGTTCGTTTGACCCATCAGTCCACAATTGACCTCTCTCCTACGCTGACTGTTATTAGAAACTTATTTGTGATACGTCAAAAACAAACCTAGTCATGGGTAAAAAATGTTTCCCTCGAACACGTAATTCAAAGTGCAGTTTCGTTGTATGGGAATGTACTTTTTAGGAGGCCGGGCTGCTGACTTCTTCATATCCAGGCCACCATATATATACTGGAGATATGTATCATGTGCAGCCCGTCCTCCACAGCTGTGATCTGCTGTAAGTGGGTCAGTTTCCTCGCTGGCAGCCAGTCGGTGTCCCTGGCCCGGCAACAGTGACACTGACTGGACCAGCTCCGCTCCAAACCTGCTGTCCGGTCCAACGTTATATAAGATCAGAGAACCTGGAATATAACTTGGTCGTCATCTGCCTTCTGTCGCTTTCAAGGGAATGCATTCGTCATTTCGGGGATATTTGGGATGAAAACTGTCACCCAGTGTGACTTCAATGTGACGCCCGAGCAACACTGCCTGGGCGAGCAGCATGTGTGCGTTGCCAAACCTCATGCTTTTATTTTGGCGGCTCACAGCAAAAATAGACATGATCTCATACCATCAACATTACTACCGTTTCAATGTCTACATATGTCTGTATTTTTAATCAACACTTCCTTTTCCATTTAAAAATAAAAGCCCTCCATCATCTGACTGTGGAGAGAATCCCTTCATTTTTTTAACACAAGCCTTTTATTCCTGTGCGACTCTACCACGTTCATCATTTGTCAAATAAAAATTCCACCGCAGATTACCTACCATATTCGGCCAAACACAGAGGTCGTGTGGTTGATAATGTAAGTCCAGTACAAATCGGCATCTCAGTGATTTGGGGGCATTTGTTATTTCTCTGAAACCTTTTTTGCTTCTTTATTGGCCGAGAATTAAGGAAAGTTCTGACATCATTTTGGATGCAAATGCAAGAGGCTCATCTCACCGCACAACACGGAGATGAAAAATACAACAGTTAAAAAAAAGAACTTTGAGCTCTGAGCTCTCTAGACAATACTCTGACATCTATGACTTGTCTCGTTGTCAGCAGTTATTGCATTTGGCCTCTGCCTGTCCATCTCAGAGGTCTCTACTGTCTGCTGAAAGCTATTTTCACAAGACTTCATTTGTGTTCGATGCATTGATGCGTCCACACACTGAAATGATATGCATGGCAAAGGGTTTAGTTCAGATTTGGTGATTGGCTCTTGTACCAATGGACGTTTACCTTCTTATCCCAAACCTCTCTTACCTTTTTTTCTGTGTTTGAGTTCAAAAGTCGTAAAGGATTGCTTGTTCCGGCTTGATGAATACCACCTGTTCATGAGGAGGTCATGACATTTAGTCGTGAGCATAATAAGATTACCATGTTGATCTGTTTCATTCACAAATATGTCACTAAAGAGTAAAAAGAAGACACTTTGAGTCCTGCCGTTGGGAATCGGCTGATAAAAGATCCTGACATCTAAACATTTGCTAAACATGATGATGATGCAGAAGTTTGTAATTTGTTTGTACAAGTGGTTCTTGTAAGCAGGTCCGTGCAAACAGACTTCAACGGGTCAGAACGAAAGACAGAAAAAAAAGTTCTAAAACGTCCGAAAAACTTTCTGAAATATCCGGTGCAGCTTTATCCGAGTGTCTTCCATCTATTGGAATTTCTTGTGCATGCGTTTGCATGTTTACTCGCTCGCGCTTTGAATTGACGACCCACCAACAACAATGCCGCACGATATCCAGTTAGTTTGTTAGAAGTAGTATTTTTTACACTCCAAACACGTCACAAAACGTCGTCGTGATATAAAAGCTTCTTAAGAACTTTGAATGATTTTGAAAAGATAGGCACATGCTCCCCCTCCATCCTCATTGCTAAAGTGCACCTGTGTTTCCATCCATCCAGGTGACATAGAGATCGGTCTCATGGAGAGGAACGGGGGTCTGGAGGTGGAGGTCGTCCAGGCCAGAGGACTCACCATGAAACCAGGTTCAAAGGGACCTCCAGGTATACCACTCTAGTCCGCTGCTGGTCTGTCGACCGATCAAGCTGTTGTATGTCACTTTTTTTGAATTTGTTATTTCTGCACAGTTGCAGATATAGATTAAGCTACACTAATATTAATAGTAGTATACTTTTTGTGTCATCGGTGACTACGGAGGATTGTTCCTGACTTGTGTGATCAAAACATTCCCAACAAATCTAGAACATTGCAAAGTCCCAATATTCAACATTTATTGGAACAAGAAAGATGTAATCATCTTCAAAATGTTTTTATCTGACAAGATATTCTGCTTCAATCCACATTTGTTAACTTTCAAAAACTACATTTTCACTGAAAACCGCTTCTCCAATGTGCCGAATCTGCCATTTATATAGCAAGGAAATGGGAGATGACACCCTGATTAAGTAAAATAATGTTACACCCGGAACACACCTATTATTAATTGAAAGACTAAATAAAACCACTATGCACCCAGATTAAGTGTCGTTTAAGTAGCACAAGTGGAGTTGGCCACGTCCCAGAGGCCCCTCACCATGTGCTTTAGACCGTGCGCTACAGATTGTTTAAATATGACTGCAGATGTTCAGAGCCAAATCATTAAAAAGGCTCCTGTTCATCAAACGATTGCCATGTCTTAGAACATCAGGGTCCCACAGAACATGAACGCTCCACTAGACAGCCAATAGCATCAACCGCTCACAAACAGAAGAGCCTGCAGCGGACGTTTGAAACCTAACGGGATACATCCTCCGAAAACACAGTCATCGTCCCTGACAATATGAAAGATGCATGAGTGAAAAGGAGAAAATGTTGTTGTTAGTGTTCGGGGAGTCGATACACATGAGCAGAGGGAGGTGATCCGCTAAATAAGTCAGATCTACATTTTCCTCTGCTGACGCTGCAGAGAAACACAATTTCAAGTTGCTCTGACTTTGGTGTCTGACTGAAACAAGAAGCCATGTAGCCAACACATGTCGTCAGAGATGTTTAAAAAGCCACCAGAATAGTCTCAAACGCTTATTTCCTCATTTTCTATATTCATTCCTGTGCCCTGTGGGACTATGTGGGACTATGTGGGACTATGTGGGACTATGTGACGCCATTTTATTCCATGTTAAATTAATAATAAATAATAATTCTATGAAATAAATCCTGAAATAAATAAATGAGGGAATAAACATATAAATGTATTAAATGAGTCAATGTGTGACTAAATAAGTAGATTTTTATTTTTAAAGAGATTCCAGGAGACTTTTATTTCATAATAACAATAATAATGTATTTCCCAGCTCTTTAGTTACATCTGTTATATTGAAATGAACGGGTCAGTGTTTATCTAACATTTCTCTGCCATAACCACATTTATTCATGCCATAGAGGTCATGAGTGGGTCCCTGTGTTGTTTGTTCTACTGCACATGGACAAGGACACACGTGCGAGCGAGTGACTGGATGCACATTCCTGCCGATGAGTTCACAACATTCCACTGATTGAGCAAGAAACACGGCAGTGCACCACCGAAGGCAGGACGAGCACTGTTTTAGCAGGAAAGGCAGGTTTCACACGAGAAAATCAGCTTCTCAAATGTTCAATGAGGAACGAAATCTCTCTAATTTATTCATTTAACTTATTAATTTCTCTAAATGCTGCTTCAAACCCGTCCACACAATGTCAGGAATATGATGAGCGATGATGAAGACGAGCGACGGTGATTCAGTGGCTCATCTTCTGCACTTGTAGACTACGGCTCACTTTCAGCTTTCATGCATCGTTTCACCTGAAATATATCATAATCAAAATGCACTTAGAGAGCTGCTAATATGAGCCGGCTGCCCGGCAATGAATCACCCGAGCACTAGACTGACGAAGCCAACGATCGGCTGCTTCATTAATCAGACCAGTTAACCTTTACCTTCCTCTTTGAGAAACAGGACCGGCACGATGTCGACATGACTCTGCCGTCATTTTTGCAGCGAGTCGGATTGTGTAACAACAAACCATTAACTGATTGTAGCCCCCCGCTGTGGTTGCATAATGCTAAACCAGCCATTGATCCTAATTGCATGAGAACAATACAGTGTCAGCAAATAAGAAAAAAACAAAAGACAAATCTGAGAGGGGAAAAAAAGCCATGAGAGAGATGAAAGAGAAGAGGATAATCAACAGAGCGAAGCACAGACAAGAGTCAGAGGAGAGAGAAACGAGTGGAGAGCAACTTAGTGTGAATGAAAGGACATGTGGTGAAGGAGAGAGCTGCAGCGATGGATGGAAATCCGTATATAGTATGAATACCAAGGACAACCTCGCTTCAAATCTTTAATCTTGTTATCAGATATAGATTTTTCATCTGGGTCACGTGAATAAATAAATTGCAGCAGCAGTTTAAATATTGGATTGTGCAGGATGTGGTGACGATTCACCTTCTAGTATCGGCTCAGCTCGCTTCGACAGAGGTGGTTTGAAAAAACAAAAGTAGCAGGGACTATCCACAACTTTACTGAATGGAAAAACAAAAAAGAGTGGAAATGTTTGTGAAATGTACTATTAATAAATACAAATTCCATTTTAGAAAGCCAAGATGTAGTTCTTCTTTAAAGTTGTTTCACAGTCGTGTGGTTCAGTGAAAATTAAATTAAATTAATTTTCTTCCTACAATTTCGACCCTTTCACAGCGTGTTTTCCGTTCATGAAATTTACTTTTGACATTTTGGTCGCCTGAAAAATTGTCTTATTCAGCTTCCGGTTCCACCCTCTCGTGTCACTTCTGACTGCAAAAAAAAAAATGTCGACGACTAAAATGCAGCACTCAAAGCTTCAAAACTGTAGCCCACAAACCAATTAGTGACAAATGTGCTCTTCTCATATTCTGTGCTCGCTGCAAGTCTTTATTTAGTAAACTTTAGTTTGGTAGTTTGTCTCAAAATCAATGATTTAGCTTTTTTTTATGTAGTGTGCTGCTTCAGTACCATGCAGACAAACAAGCAAACATACCGTAACGTAGCTTACTGATGCATTTGGCCGTCTCCGTCTCTCACATGGCCCTCGCCTGGCCTTCTACTGTCTTCTACTGTACTGCATCATCATCTTAACACCAAACATACCGGTTCCATATCCCGTTACACTCAACCTCTAAAGTCACTGACAACTTGTTGAGGGCAGAGTTGATCATACAACCAGCAAGAAAATGCTTGTCCAGTGATTTGCGGTTTATTCCTATTTTTCTGTGCTATAACTGAAGCTTCTGCACCCCATTCAACATTGTTTTTGTGTAAGCATTGGAGGACAAACTTGTCCATCAACGCTATGTTCAAAAATCAAGTAATGTAGTAGAATTCTGAAGAGGTTGACGCTTGAGTTTAGCTTTAATTAACCTTTCTGTCTGCTGTGGTTTCAGCGGCCTACATCAAAGTTTACCTCCTGGAGAACGGGAGCTGCATGGCCAAGAAGAAGACCAAGTCAGTGAGGAAGTCTCTGGATCCTCTCTACAACCAGGTCCTGGTCTTCTCTGAAAGCCCGCAGGGGAAAGTGGTGCAGGTGAGACACACCATCGTGGCCCCACTGATTCACAACCGAGACAAACCGGCAAAATACAATGAAACTGGAGTCAGTGGTGCTCTAAGCTAAATGCTAACACCAGCCTGCTAACATGTGAGTAATGGCAAAGCTAACAGGCTAATGTTGAGCAGGTTATGACCACGTTCATCTAGTTTACAGCGTTAGCACGCTAATTAGCACAAAATACAGCTGACGGGAGTGGAATTAGCTCTGCAGGTATTACTACTGGACAAACTGATCTTTTGTTCTTTGTTCTTTGTTTCATGGCAATCTATCAAACAGTCGAGGAAAAGTTAGGAGATCACCAAATAAATCACAATACTTTGTGCCACTCCATCTGGTAGACGTTTAGCTATGTTACTGCATGAGTGACAACTTTTAAAAGTCAGGGGATCACCAAAGTCATTAGGATTAATCTTCTGAGCAACATTAATTTCATGGAAATCCATCTAATAGTTAAGATATTTCAATCTGAATCAAAGTGGTGGACGAGCCGACATGCCAACGTTGCCATTCATCGACGATAAAAGTGAATTCATGACCCCAATCACATACCAATCTCACCAAATAGTTGCCATGAAATAACAAAGGGAAGTGTTTATCCGATTGTTAAACAATTGCTTGTTAGAAACTGCTCCCGGCTGTCTCTCTGTGACTCTGTAGAAGGAGGTGTAGAGGTGTAGAGGAGACACAGCAGAAGGAGCTGTGAAGAGGAGCTCGACATTTACAGTGAGAATCTGTGCTGAGGGACCAGAAGGCTGTTTGAGCTCATTTAGTTCTTTCAGTTGTTGGAGCTTCAGCTGTGAGCTGAGAGAGACTGATCATTATCTCACTTCCTTCATACTGCAGTCTTTCTCTTAAACTAGCTGTCAGAAAGAATCTTTGATTTGTACATTTTTGTTTCTGAACTAAAAAGAGTTTCATGAACACGTTCCATATCAGCCTCTTGTCACCTGTCGCACAATGCCACAGGGTTAACGTTCTTAAATGATTGCTACGGTGTAGACAACAAACTTCTTGGTTAAGGTTAAAAAAACTTTGTGTTCGAATAAGTACCAGGTTTATACCACGTAACTTATAATAACATATTTACCTGGCGACTTGGCTGCTATTCTCCTTACTGTCTTTTCAACTGTATTCAAGTCATTGTTTCTTTCTTTCTTTCTCTCACTGTCCTTCCCTCCTTGTTCACTTACTTTCTTTCTCTCCTTTTGTATCACCTTGCCATCTTTATTTCTACTTTCCTCTCTTCCCTGCTTTTCTACTTGCTATCTCCTTTCTTTCTCTTCCTTTCTCTTCCTTCATTCTCTCCAAGTCTTTTTAGTCTCCTCCCATCATTTCTTACTCTCTTTCACTCCGTATTTAGTTTCCTTCGTCTCTTGTCCTTTATTATTGTTATGTAATGAATGAATGTATTTATTCACTGTCCTTTCTTGTACGTTGTAATAGGTGTATTGTGTCTTAATATAATGGGTAAATAAGATATGATAACACCAACATGCACATATGTTGTACCCTGTATGTATGGCGGGTTTCCTCAGTAACCAGCAGCTGGACACAGTGCTGTGTTTTCAGTGGAGAGGCCTTCAGCTCTGCTGCTCCTGTCGTCGTGTAATTAAGTGCTAAACGCCTCCCTCTTAATTATCCGCTGTGTGCGTCGCTGTCCTCCGACTTTCATCGAACTCATGCACACTGGATAATGAAAATCGCTGAAATCAGCAGCGTTTTTCAATTTGTCACTTCCTGATTTACCAAAGCAAATTGCCAAATGCCTCCACTCTGGAGATTCATTCAGAATCCTTCATCAACTCACTCCACGACTGACTCCAAGCACATGGTTTTATATATGTTCATTTAAATGTTGAAACAGCTTTTTTTGAAAGAGTATTGTCTTTAAATGTGAAGGGTTTATGGTGCAGGCTTTACAGTTTTGTAGGTGTGGGACGGTGTGTAAATATATACGCTCGTTACGTGCATAGTGTCTTTTCAAAATAAACTCCCGTCTTCACAGGACGTTAGGTTCAGACAGGAAAACGTTTTAGTTAGGGTCAGGAAAAGATTGTGGTTGGCGTTTAACTTGACTGAATAACGATTAACATGACTACTGAGTGACTCATGTGACGAGCGACTGACGTGACAAAAATATGTGTGTGTGTGTGTGTGTGTGGTAAACAGAGGTGAGGTCAGTGGGTTTTGAAGGCTGCAGGTTTGAACCTCTTTGTGTTCAGCCTCAGCCTAAGGCGGCTCTTCTGCTGTCAACGCACAATCCCTAAACACCTCCTTTCTAATTATTGGCTGTCCGTCTTTCTCTTCTCCTCCGCTCTGCCTCCATCCCCCGATCATCTCGTTTTTCTTCCTCCCTCATTTCATCTTCTCTGACGACTGTCATGAAGTCTTTCTTAGCACCGACCAGCAGTCACCGAGGACCCGACTGGAGAAACTGGATAAATTCTTAATTCTTAGATGAATCGCCTTTTCAGGAAAAGTTGGCAAAATGAAGCCCCTCATTGATGTTTCATCGACATGCATGAAATTTAGTAGGCAGCTGTAACATGTGGAGACACACCAAAAAGCCTCCTGACAGTAAACCCCAAAACCAACAAGAAGTTTAGATTTTTAATTTATTGTGCCATTTTTGCCCATTTTTAGCCGTTTACAGGCACTGTACTTTAACCAACTCCTCCTACAGATTTAGTCATATTCGTATTTGGTCAAAACAATCCAATGACCTTTGCGATCACAATGTATCAAAAGTTCGCATTTTCATGCTACATTTATTCTGTGGCGTCAAAAAAAGCGCCATTTGGCATAAAACAGGAAGTTGTTGTAACTTCAACATACTTTGTCCAATCTGCTGCAAGTTTCTTGAGCATACAAAGGGTTCAGTCCTTTGGACATGTACATGCTTCATAGACTCCTAGCCCCACCCCCTACACTTAAACCCCGACCTCTTTCATGACTCATGAACCGCCATTATTCCCTGACACGTGGGAAGGTGCAAGGGCCCGTTCATCGCTGCTTGCAGCTTTAATATTAGTTATGCTTTCTATATGCTATTGTGTGTTTGGTTTGTGGGGTTTTTTCTGCAGTTAGTGCAAGCTAAATGTCAGCTTATCCTGGTTTCTGTGAAATGTATTTAGATGCAAAATATCTCTATCAGGTTGTCATTTAAACATCCACTGTTATCTTTCTCTCAAAGGTTATTTATACAGGTAATAACCAGTGTTGCAAAATGAGGTAAATGGCAGTAGATCAGAGTTTAAACAATAAATGTCAACTAAGAATAGGAAAAATAATAACGTGACAAATAATAACAGCTCATAATATGTACAATATTTCCCTCAGCGTGTGACAGCAGTTGATATATTTTTCAGCTAATGCTGCTTTTTTATTCTCTGTCCACATAAATATGAGTTTTTTTATCAGAGCCGGGAGAAGCAGCAAATCCAGGGTTTATCACTCTTATCTCTCTCTGTTTCCCATCGTTATTTATTATTCTGTCTTTTCTAACCAGGGGGAGTTTGTGGTGTCAGAACTGAGTGGCTCAGATAGAGACATGCAGAGCATTAGAAGTAATCTCTATCTGATTTAATACTTTACGGCTCAGTCACGCCAGCAATTATAACAGCTGGTGGAAATCAATTTATTGAAATGTAATAAATAAATTCACTCCCCAAAATGAGGTAAATCTGTGCTGGGTTTTTTATGCTCAACTCGTTGAACTTTGACTCTTGTATCTCAGTTTTTGACTGCAAACTATCTTGACATCTGTGTCTGTGTTGCCCCACACAGAAGAAGTCATTACATCCCAAAGCTTCCAGCATCAGCTACTGTACTACACATACTGTATTTATTATGTGGTAACTGAAACAAAGTGCAGACACTTGTAACATTACACCTGTGATTGTTGAACAAATCTTTACAAAACCGTGCACATTCCTCTGCTGCTAAAATAAGGCTCCATTTTTCTGAGCATGCATTCCACTGCAGAGATTTGCTCCCAGTTGGCACTCCAGTTAATCCCAAAGGTGCTGGGTGGGGTTGAGGTCAAGGCTCTGTGTAGGCCAGTTCTTCCACACCGAACTGGGAAAACCATTCCTTAATTGACCTGTATGTGGAGGCATCGTCATGTTGAAACAGTGAAGGCCACTAACCAAACTGCCACAAAATAAATCGCTGCATGCTGTGGCTGTAATTTATTCACATAGATATAGGAGTGGAATTGACGGTTGACGTCCTGCTGTCATTTGACGAGTAGGCCTGCAAAAGAAAATGGTGATTGAGGTTAGTTGTTATGGTGAACAAGCAGTGGGGTCTGTAAAGTGTTGTCGCTGCTCGCTGGGAAGAGAGCAAACGCAGAGAGGCTGGCTAGTTAGCTAGCTAGGTAACTTGCTAATTTTACTCATTTACGCACCCTACCGTTACTTGTTTTGGTCGTTGTTGTAAAACCTCACCTCAGTGAGTCTGTTCAACTCCTAGTCTAATCCTATGCCCTTCATTGGAACTAAGGTATTAAACTACGAAAAACAGCCCCAGACCAGGCATCAACCTCCAGTTCTGCCGAGTGAGGCAGAACTGGAGGTGACCAGCAGGGGTGACTCCTCTGGTTGTATAGAAGTCTATGAGAAAATGACTCTACTTCTCTCTTGATTTATTACCTCAGTAAACATTGTAAACATGAGTTTATGGTCTCAATCTCTAGTTTCAAGTCTTCTTCAATACAGCATGATGTTCATTTAGTACATTATGGTCCATTTAGAGTCAAACAGACCATAAAGCAGGGGATGCTTTGGGGCGGGGCTACTGTGATTGACAGGTCGCTGCCGCTACCAGAGACGTATACCGCGTCTCTATGTCACTCGACCACATTTCAAATATGGTAACTTCAGTTCATCGGTTGCAAAAAAAACAATATGGCGACGGTGAAATTGCAGAGCTCGAGGCTTCATAACATCAGTCCACATCACGATGACTTCTTATATACAGTCTACGCCCCAGACCAAAAGTTGACTAAAGTACTTTTGACCATATTGTGTATTTTATTAGTATCTCCAAATGAGTTAGCCGTCCCACTTTCTGGTGTTTCAGAGCTTTTATTCTTCCTTTCAATTCAAGTACATCCATCGTCTGTATCCACTTATCCTCACTTCAATGCAACATGCTGGTTTGTTTTTTGTTTGTTCAATCCCTTTTTGTCTTTCCATCAGCACCTGCAGTGTGTGTTTGTGTGTTAGTCCCACTTTCTAGAAAGTGGACCAGGAGAGGATCTAGGACGTTGTGTTTTTCATCGTCCACATTAAAGACTCAGCCAGTTTCTGTAGTTCTGCCATAGATTTTATTCTTCTCCCGATGTCTCTCTCTCCTAACTTGAAATGGTTGAGGTCAGGACCTTGTTTGGAGAGCTGATCGCGGGCAGACAGAAAGAGATATAGATTATCCTTCTTTAAAGATGGAGGGAATAGATTGGAGCAGATTTGGCCTCTGAGTCTCTGTGGAAATCACGCTCACACACATCCAAACCGATTGGTATGCGGGCTCGCTCAGACACACGAGGCGGCCGCACGACTGGACGCACGCACCGACGGGTATTGATTATTTTGTCCGCTGCTTGACAAGATGTGGGGCCATCTGAGATGATGTTATCGGGTCGTCAGGAGACGGAGGACACCTAACGTCCAAACACACACACACAGGTTTCTAAGCACATGCCCCCATCATCTCCGTCTCACTCCCTCACACACACTGTCCCTCTTCATTTACTGTAATTGAAACCTCAGCCTGCTGCTGTAACACAGAGAGAAACCGTCAAGAGCCAGTATTGTCTCGGAACAGATTTCCAAACCTCAGGATTAATGCTGATTAACCCCCGCCCTCTTAACCTTATCGCTTTGTCAATTAATCTTTCTCGACCTCCTTCACCCCCAGGATGCTTTATAAGCACGAATCAAGGGCCTCTGAAGCCATGTTTCGGCCCTTAATCCCTTGAAATAAATTGATTTCTCTTCTGAAACACTGAGGGGAACATGAAGTACGTTTCTACCTGGAGACAAAACGTCGCTGATGATTACCTTCTATTTAAGATAATATGATATCTATGACAACACTTTCTGAGTATTATAGACTGTAAAGTACAAGATCGTTTGGTAAGGAAGCGTCTTCTGTCACGTTTACTTTGAATTCCTTGAGTTAAGTTGTGAGTCTTTCTCTCTGCCGTTGGTCTGCCTACTGTGTTTGCCACATGGATAACTGCAATCCGACACAAAAAGCGGGCAAATTGCACTCAACTGCAAAAATACATGGCCGTGTTTGCGCTGTTATATTATTAGCGCAATATTTTTTTGTGAATCAGACCTTGAGACGGGGCGGATGTCGTTGGTAAATGATGCGCAATTCATGGTGATGTCAGCAGCTGCAATCCATTCTTTGTGAATTCGCCCCCTTAGCGTATACATACAGTATATCTCGGTATAGTGTCAACGTCCAGGTATCATCCAGTTTCTTGATAAACCACAGCATGTTTGTTAGGTGTTGTAAGTAGAATATTAAATACGTCATTCATATCAATGATTATTTTTGTTGCACACTGAGCAGATGATTTTGCCATCTGTTCTCGTTTTTGAATTAAACATGAAAGAAAGTGCACCTATTACGCTTTCATCATTATTTAAAATAACTCTACTTCGACATGAAACCAAGCGAAAAATGAAGCCAACACGGGAGTGCCAAAACACTGCAGTTCCTCAAATGGCTCCAAAAGCGAGTCAATCCCTGTACACCCCCAGTTACATAAACATGTTGACAGTCTGCTACAGAAAACGTTTTGTTCTCTATAACACATTTTCTTTTTCATAAGAAACTGTACAGAACGTACATTTCTTTAATATATTCCACCTATTTATGATACATCAAGGCCTAAAGTTCAAGGTGGTCTCAGGTTTGTTCTTCTGCTGTTTACTTTTAGAGTTAGGCTGCGTCATCACTGCAAGGCGGCGACGTCCGAAACCACGCACTTTGAGCTTTACGTACATATTTTATCCAGTCTAAACACAAATGCTGTTGCTAAAATGTAAGGTCTTGGTAAAATGGTATGAATACATCATTTCTATTGCTAATTCATATCTATGTCTCTTCCACAGGTGATCGTTTGGGGCAACTACGGACGGATGGACCGCAAATGTTTCATGGGCGTAGCTCGAATCCTATTGGAGGAGCTGGACCTCAGCACGATGGTGATTGGCTGGTACAAGCTCTTCCCTACCTCCTCCATGGTGGACCCGACGATGGCGCCACTCATCCGCCACTCCTCCCAGATGTCCCTGGAGAGCACCATTGGGCCCTGCTGTGAGCGATCCTAAGACTCGAGGAAAAAATGTCAAGTTTTTGTTGTTGCGACAAAGATTCCACTGCTGTCTCAACCAAATCCCAACAGACATTTTTTGATATAGCCTGCAGCCTATAGGTGCGTAGGTGTTAAGTATCTCACTCAAGGGCACTTTGACCGGTCCGACCACACTTGGGAGAGAATCACTCCCCTGATTGGGAAATGACTTTACTACCTAGTAGGTCACTTTGGCACTCACTGGAAATATACCGTTATTCTTTTGATATTGTATCAGACTGTTTTCCCCGAGACTCACGGGAAGCACATTTTCTTTTGTTGTTGCAAACTGACCGCCCCTCAGACTCACAGGAACATGTTGCTCTCCTCAGATCTCTTTCATGAGGAAACAAAAACCTACTTAATGAGGATACTTCAAAGGAGGGCTCGGTTGCCGACATCGATCGCGTCCTATTGGGACCACGACACACTGCGGCGCTCGGCATCGCTTCAGCTACGCGCCTTCACGAGCTACGATCCGATTCTCATTCCCAGGACTGCTTGTTGTCTTTCTGTGTCCTCTATAAGGGGGGCTTGGACGTGTTATCTGTCTTTCTGTCCAGAGACGGTTTGAGACATCGGCCTTCCATTTTGCAGGAGCATGAATGGATCAGCAGGACTACAGAAGACTTTTCAAAAGTAATTATATATATATATATATATATATATATATATATATAGCTTTATAGCTATATATAGTTTATTTGTTGTAACCAACCAAGACATCTTGGTTTCGAAACACTGACTGGAGCTGTTTTTTGTTCTTTTGTGTCACACATTTGGCCCTTCAATGTTCAGTCCATTTGGTACTATGTGTATGCGTGTGGAGGCATGAATGAAAGCCCCTTAAATCCTCTGGAAGGATCTAGATCTCTACTTGATCTCGGGGATCTGGAGTACTGCTGGGTTTCTACGGACTGCAGTTAATTACATTTAGCTGCAGCGCCAGGTGTTAATTGGTCCCTGAGTGGTTTAAAAGAAGAACTAGCAGGTTCTGAGTTCCCAACAACCCAAGAGCCTGTATAATTTCATTACAATCAATCGCGACTTTAGCAGATTTCACTGATTTATTTTTGTCATCTCTCGTGGAAGGCACTTTATTAAATGAAAGTCGTGTGTGGTTGGACGGAAAACATGTAGTCTTGTGGGTTTTTGGAAAAAAACGATCCACGTAAGACCCCATTTTACCTGGTTGTTTTTTGAATACGTAGCAAATTGCGTCTAAATAGAGATTTCCGGCTTAAGCGAGCAGCTGTAAAGTCACAGAAGAACCATCAACTACAGTTTGAAATCTGATTATATGACTTCAGGAGCTAATTACCTTTTAGCCACATGTGATAAAAGTATTCTTTTGTGTGTCGATCAAAACCGGCCGTGGTGCATAACTTAATGACGCATTGAAGACACAGATATCGGGTTTCCCAGCCAAACTTAATTGAATTTTATGCATGCGATATATATCGTAGTAGATCCCAATTATAATTCTAAGCGGCTAACCTTGGATGCATGCTACTATCAAAAGCAGTGATGTTAAATCAGGATACAACTGGCATTAAACAGCCAGGTGTGAATGGGGTCTGAAATGTTGAGGGTGTTTTGTCCTCATTCGGTTCAATTCCGTTCTATATTGTTCTAAATTTTCACACCCACCTGTTGGTGCAGCAGGGGGCAGATGTTGTACCTGTGTTGTAGCACTGAGACAGACGTTTCCAAAAGCATTGAGGATAGTAGCCTGGCTGACAGTTTAGGGCTGAAAACCCGCTGTTCATCCCAGTTTGATTGGAGTTCGGTATGCTCTTTAGCTAATAGTCTACAAGTAGATTTTTAAGATTCCTCCTCTCTTTTTAAAAAAAAGATTGTCTAATAACAGTTTGTACTGTGCCAATTTCTACCAGCAAGTGTCTTCTTCCTCATCCTCACTTACTGTACCTTGCGGCATAGAGCTATTGTGAGGGAGGAACAGAAACAGCCGCTCACAACATCTGCCGGCAGCATTTAGAGCTGTGCAGAGGAGCGTCCCTTCCATTCTAAATTACAGCCCTGATCCACAGACCGCCAGGGCACCTGGTGATTAGCCGTGCTACGACTCAGTGTGGAGAGAGGAAGAGAGGGAGGAAAAGGAAAAGAGAGAGGAAGGAAGCATGAAATGTACTTTGCATCATCCAAACAAAAGATCTGTCTGGAACCAACGTCAGGTTTTACAGATTAAAAAAAAGAAGAACGGACACAAAAATAGGATGAATTTAAAGGGAACACCATGTGCACACTGTAGAGACATTTATAGTTTATTGAATAACAAAAGTACATGTATTTCATTTGGGCACTTTATGATTCTTAATTTCTTTTTTTCTGTGTAAATATTATGGTTGTTCGTGTCTTTTGGTGTGAGCCAAAGTGAATCTATAATAACTTAGTTGATTAATGTTAAATCTGTGAGGGAGGGAGGGGATATCCCCGCTAGTTACCTTAAGATTGTAGCATTAGCTGGTAGCATCCGCATGACTGATTAAAACTTAGCATCCTGCTTGATAAAACTAAGCATGAGCTATACGCTGCAGAGAGAGCGGAGAAATGAAATACGTTGGGTTGAGACCCGACATTAATTGAGGAATACATACATATGTAGCAATGCGATTCTGATTCAAAGTTCACTGCTTCCTTTCACAGACAATAACAAATACAACGGTTTTGTTTTTCTTATTAACTTTGAAGCAAGATTTCAGAACAAAATTTCTCCTATACTAATCAACTAATATTTTAATTAAACTATACAAATTAGAGTGATTTTACTCTTTAAAAAAAAAACTTTTGCAAAAGTGGCCTCTGTTTTAGCCAGTAGCAGTGTTGCAGGGATATTAATACTGTATTTATTTCCAAACAAATCAGCTACATTCTGTAAAGCAATAAAAGAAACATCCAGGCGTTGCAGTTTTTTCAGTTGCACAGTGTACACTGTGGACGATGACACGCTTAGCCAGTGACTTTCACTGCAGTCAGATTCTATTATCTTTGACGATTTAAGTCATCTTTTGGCATGTGTTTTGTATGTAAAACATGTGATTCCGATACATGTTTACTGTCATAAAGTTGTGCTTGTCAAAGACAATACACAGGATTTTTATGATTTAAAGGGGACATGTCATGCTGGTTTTTAGGTTCAAACTTTTATTTTGGGTTTCTACAAGAACATGTTTACGTGTTTTAATGTTCACAAAACAAGTTATTTTTCTCATACTGTCTGTCTGAATTTACCTTTATCATCCTCTGTCTGAAATGCTTTGTTTTACCGTCTGTCTCTTTAAGAGCCCCCTCCCTTAAATAGCCCAGTCTGCTCTGATTGGCCAAAATATGGGGAGCAAAATCCTAATGGCTTGTTCAATAACATGTTTTCTGATCTAGGCAGCCCACAAAAAGTTGACTGGGTTGTCTTATTTCACGTTTGTGAGTCTTTTCGTGACATGCCCTCTTTAAAACACCTTGAAAGTAGCTCAAATAATCTGAATGCAGGAGCCACAGATCACTCGATGTGTAATTCAAACCCAGCACATTCAGGTTGTTTCACCCCATAACTTATTCCAGGAGGATTTTCATGTAGTCTCTAAATAATCTCTTCCAAACTCAGAAGGAGCTGAATTGTATGTAATACCTCATGTAAACATTGTAGTTTCTGATTTGAAAAATGCGGGATCATTTTTCACAACCTAAAATGACATTGAATATCATGGATTTTAATAATCAATGACTGCCTGGTAGTTAGAATAAAAGGGGACTGTTTTTAAAAATGAGTCAGATATTAGAAAAAGTTGTATACATCAAATATATATAATATATATAGTTATATTTAAAATCAATTGACTCCTCTGACTGTGACCCAAGGAATGTGTTTCTGTCCGTGTTCTTTTGTGCCAAACTTTAAACATATATTGAGGGCTGATTTCCCAATTAAGGACCAATGAAAGAGGAAAGTTTACACTCCAATTTTCTATCAGCAGCCTGTAACATTCTGTTCAGAGGAAGAACTCTGTGGCTGGAATAAAACTATTATTGCATGATAATGATTTCAGCAGTGGTAACCGTCATAGAAGTTCCCCATCGATCTACATCCAACCTGTAGAACATCAGTCAGCAGATACTTTACAATGCATTAATAAACAACATTAACAGCGTTCCTCTCGAGGGTGGAGCGGCGTGGCAGCAGTGAACGATGTGTTGTTGTTGTTCCTATGATGGCTACAGCTGCAAGAAAACAGTCTAATTGTTTGGGAGCGAGACGAAATATATGCCCACATTCCCAGCAGGCTTAAGAGTAATTAATGTTTATTTATTAAAAATTGATTGTGTAATTTTGCTCATCAAAAGCGTCTTGTTCACCCGTCTGAGTCTGTTTGTGGCGTTTTGTAACTTTGAAGGCAAATGAATGAGCTAATAGATGTTGTCGTCGACATATTCAGCACCAAGGAAAAATGTACGTTTTTGCATTGACCCATGTTCTGATTGTGTCCGCCACACGGATGTTAATTATGTACAACTATCAATTGTGATGTAAATAGAGGCCTTAAACACACCGATATACATTTTGTCAGGGCTATGGACTAAGAATTGTCACATAAAGTTATCAAAACGACGCAAAAAACGTTTTACAGTGTCACCATTTCAACCCATCACTTCAAGTAATTTACGCGTCGTCCGCTGTATGGAAATGATCATCTTTGCGTATGTTCTTGATGAATTTCTGATATTTCAACTGACTATTTGTGTATTCTGCCCACTCCTTGCTGTCGGCTTAATTCAACAAACTGGGCAAAAAAAAACCCAACTTTTTTGCAGAGAAGGTACTCAAACAGTCGGACCTATTTCTTAAACAATACTTATTTTCTAAACTTACAAAAATGACACTGTTGTTTCTTTATTGACGTTCGAATGAACTATAACTAAATGATAATAACTAAAAACAAAAGAACATTTGCACTCTAGCCATCTGCATCATCTGCAAGAACTGTACTAGAGTCCCGATCAGGTCCTCTGCCACTTTAGGTTCACATTATGCAAAACCAGACTTTTGCTATTTGTGCTGCTCAATTTTACAGCACCGAAGAAAACTCTAGTGACAGTTGAGTTACATACAGAATATTAAGCAGATCGTGAGTTTAGCTAATAACTTTTAGATGTGAGAATTGTCCCTCAGCCATCTCTGACAATGCATTTAAATGATGGATAACCTTTTTCTTGATCAACATGTATAACCTTGAGTGGCGTTAACATTACAGCGGTCTTGTTTGATTCTGGCTATATTTACATGCGCGCAGTCAACACGTTCTCATCCTAACTCCTCACATACTGACGCTCGGTCACGACCCCTTGGCATCACTTTTTTAACGCACCTGGTAGCCCAGTTCTTCAAACGATTACGCTCCACTACGGTCATAGCAAAAACACTTGCTTATCGGGTTTAGGCAACAAACCCAGACTGTTCAAAATATGGACGAAGTCTCCGTGACGTTACAGTACATGTGCATGAACAGGGATATTAGCGACAGAGACCAAAACACGATTTTGTTCCAGGCTGGAAACACTTTTATCTCCGCTGTTAGTTTGGCGTTTTAAGATGGGAGTCTATGGGGACTCGCTTTTGGTGCCAGCCTCAAGTGGCCATTTTAGGAACTGCAGATTTTGGCCCTTATCTGTCTGTAACAGAAGATATGTTGAGGCAATCAAAAACAGTTATATTGTAGATATACAAACAAATGCTTAAGCGTCCTACTCATTTCCTTTCAGGCTACAATAACTGGTAGGCTTAACGTAGGTGTTAGGAGATACTGTGTTCCAAGATGGTGTCCCCATTTTCCCAATAAAAATGGCTCCGTCACTGAGAAAAGACTCGTTTGGGTTTTCACAAGTTTGGGCTTGTAAAGCCGAGCAAAACTCCCTGTTGGCTCCGTTCACACATGAGAGGCATGAACATAACTAATATAGCTTTTTGAGACTTTTCTAATTATGATAACACAAAGAGTCCATAAACCTAAAGCCTGCAAACAGGTTGAGGGTTGAGCCGGTAGTTGATATACTGATTGGGTAATTATTTTCTCCAGCTGCCATTACACCAGTGCACAATTGACTAGTTTTTTTCCAGAGCAATGCATTGCTTTTGCTATTCGAGGCCCGGTGGCTTGCAGAAGTTATTCAATGAGCTACCAGGTGAAAAGGCCAATCCAACTTACATGTAGATTGAATTTATTAGAAAACAACATTGTTTCTAGTTCTCAATGGTATCAAAATAAGCGCAATTGGTTGTCTCTAGTTTGCTGCTTTTACCACATTTGCATTAAAAGAGGTGGTGAATTCCACCTTAAACGCTGTCCGTGCAAGCTCAGCTGAACTTTCTCAACATTGGGCGACTTTTAGACATTTTGACTCTCGGCGGCCGGTGCCAGGAAGACTTTTTGAGATTAGTTTCACAGTGATTTGCATCCCGTTGCAGCTCCATTAATTTACTTGTAGTTTATTAAATTACCTTATTGTTCTTACTGGTAATACTAACCACATTTTTGTGCGCATGCGTGTGTGGTTGTTGGTGCACTCTGAGCTAACCTAGATGCAAAATGGGACCTAAATGAAACCTAATATTGAAACCCTGATTATTGGCACAAAGAGTGTGCGGGCAAAGTAGAGTTTGTTTTTGCAGAAGATCAACCTAAGAAGTGAATCAGGGTAGAATTCCCTTTGGAGTTCTTCAAATAAAAGCTGTTACCCAAGCTTAAATTGTCCATATCTTTTTACTCATAAGTACTTGGGTTTTACTGATTAAAAAAGACAGAGAGCACTATTTGTGTCCTTGTCTTTTCCGTATGTACAGTTCTAGACTCATATCATATCATGTTCTCTCTGGGGGGAAGAGGTGGAGGCCTGGTGAGGATGAAAGGGTAGATCTGTTACGAAACGTTGGCTGGTGGATCCCAAAAGCAATACATCTCCTCCAGTCTGCTTCCCAAACTTTTCCCTTAGAGGCCTCCCTCAACCCGAACCTCATAAAAAGAGTTCCTCCGCATGCCATCTGGTAGATCCTCTCACTCTAAAGCATCACACTTTATCTTTAGGTTGGGTGACCCCAGTGTGAGTTTGTTTCTCTAAACCAGTGGTTCTCAAACTTTTTCTGTCGCGCCCCACTTTGGAGGAAGAAAAATGTTCATGCCCCACCACCCCAACAAAATTGTAACAAAATGGTCTATGTTGAATTTTTATTGAAATAACATTTTGTGACTCCTCCGTCTGTGCTTTTTCAAATAATAGAATAAAGAAAATTGCAATCACTTTTAAGTAAACCAGATTGCTCCATCAGACAAAAACAAATAAAATGTGCAATCACTTTGTTAGAACAATGCAAATAAAGTTCAATCTGTGCAAAAAAGAACTACAATTTGGCAAAAAATAGCTTCTTACAATTGGCTGATATGAGATGCTAAGTCATAATTATGAGATGCTAAGTCATTATTATGAGATGCTAAGTCATTATTTTGAGATAGTATCTCATTATAATGACTTACAGGATCTGTAATTTTTCCTCACAGTGGCGGAAACAGGCTTCCATACATTTTGCCATGTATTTATTAATTACTTAAAAAAAAAAGAAAAAAAAAAAAAAGATTCTGCATTTCCCCCTGCGCCCCACCTGTAATACCACCGCGCCCCACCGTGGTTTGAGAACCACTGCTCTAAACCATGCATTCCCAGTTAAATTACCTCTCAAATTGCTGTTCATACATTGGCGTCAACAAATTTAAGCTCCGACCCCAAATCTTCAAAGAAATCCTCCTTTTATTAATGGTTGCCGATACAAGATCATTGTATCTCTCTACAGCATTCACAGCCTTAAATCCTCGTCTCTAAACCATCCGAAGGCCTCTAAAATATTATTCATAAGAAGTTGATGTTTTGGTTTTGGGATACGAGATGAGTCAGTTTACCAGGCATTCTCATGCTGTCAGGAACATGCAAGGTGGTCAACTTTTGGAAGCAATGCTGATGGAAAATCAATTTTCCTCAGTGAAATTAATCCATCCAGGGAAGGTTATCGAAGCATACTGTATATTAATTTGCTCAGCGACACACTCCTCTGGTCAAACACATTCATCCCTTCAGTCTTCTGCTGTCAGCTCCTCAGTAGCTTCATTGGAGGAACTGACAACTCACCGAATCGATCACCTCACCGTTTAAGGATTTCAAACTTCCATTTATAAGTATATTGTATATATTTTTTTAAGGAATAAAAGGAAGATCTGTAGATCAGCGAATATTAGCATAAGCTAATGTTAGCAGGGCATTAAGCAGCCAATGCCCATCTGCGTTGCTTTCCATTCGTCGCTCGTGTTACTGCCTTGAGGACCTGAATGTTATCAGAAGAGAGACAAAGTGGTGTTAACTTTAGTTCTATTCACCGCACTGTCATTTTAAAACACAAGTATATTTGCAGATTCTTTGGCAAACTGTTATATTGTTGAGTAAATGCACAATTTGGTGTATTGTTATTCTATTCCAGCTGTCAATAAAATAGTTTATCTCCATCATTGGATGCTCTGATTGTTTTTTGTATTTGTGTGTTTTTCTGTGTAATTTAAGTCGGCTGAGTAAAAGGTTGGCATTGTACGTTTCTAAAACCGAGGATATGTTGATGTTTCCGAACCAAAAATATGTTTCATATTAACATTCATAGGTACGTATATATCAACGTTATAGTTATAACGCTTCAGCTGTGTTGAAGCTGCATCCTGAGTTACATTAGAGAGCAGAACTACTTGTATTGGAACACATTCCAGAGAGACTACAGCGCCTATGTGGCAAAATAACTGTGGCTTTATCTTGGGATGAGATGCTAGTGGGTTCATATACTATCCAGTATAGCAGCAGAAACTCATTTATCTTAGAACAGAAAAAAACAAACAGCTTTTTGGAAAGCGTGATGAAAGACGCCTTCTGTGAGAAAACCCAGTAAATGACAGAAGCTATCGGAGCAGAAGATATCTAGGAAGCAGGCCGGGACATTCACATCGCTGTAATAACAACAAAAAACAACCAAAATAGGCTTTAGGCCACATTAGACAACTTATAGACTCTCCAGATCAAACACAAATATTGCCACTGACTGCTGTGACCAATGCCTGATATTGGGATCATCATGGAACTTATTTCAACTTGAGTTACATACAGGTAGAAACTTTCATAATGACCTCCGCATAAGACAAAGCTATGGCTACTGGCTATTTACAGCCAGTGAAATATGTATTACGTTGTTTATGTTTTACTTACTTTACGTACTTATTTTAAGCCCAACCATGATGTTTTTCCTCCAGATTTAACTCATTTATTTTTCTTGTCTAAACCTGACTGCAGTCGTTTCACAGTAACAACACGGTTTGACACCAAAAGCCTAAAATGCGTAATCATGACATGCAGAATGTTATTAAAATGTCCTGCATTCATACGCCTTCCCATGAGATCAGGTTGAAGGAAGTATACTGAATATTTCCTGTGAGTAAGATAACTTCGTATCCATGCAGATGGTTCAAAGCCGTAACAATTCAACTTAATGCATGGCAGAAAAAGCAGCAGTAACGAGCTCTGTTTGTATTTTTTTTCCAAATTTCACACCATTGTGGAGTGCTATTTGTGTTTTTAAACATGTATTTAAAAGCAAGTATACAGTATCAGCTCTCATAAAGGAACAGGTAAACTTCTGAACCTCAATAACCTGCAAACCTCGTGAAGGAACAGATGAGAGGGGAAGAACACATACACACACACACACACAAGGGAGGAGAAGGAAAAACACAATAATCAGAAAGATGGAGGAGAATGAGATGGGGAGCAGGAGAGAGAAGCAGAAGAGAGGAGAGATTCATTTAGTTTGACAGCAGCTAAGGACGACCAAGTATGAAGCTTTATCCTGTCTGTCTAGATGCAATACTCTCCCTTCTCTCCGTTCATTTCCACCTCTTCCTCTATCTCAATCTTTCTCCCCACTTCACTCACTATGTCTCCCTCCCTATGTCTCCCTCCCTCTCTTTCTCTCTCTCTCTGGCAGACGTCCAAACTGATCAGCTTATATTAAGGTCTCTCTCTCTCTCTCTCTCTCTCTCTCTCTCTCTCTCTGTCTCTCTCTCTCTCTCTCTGTCTCTCTCGCACACACACAAAGCAATTGCGTGACAGCACGGCAGGTCACACTAGGCACACACACACACACACACACACACACACACACACGCACATACGCACACAGACAGCCATGACTTGCATGCACATGCGCAGACTGACGGACTGAGAAGAAACCACATCACACACACATAGTGCCGATGTGGCTTGCATACATGAAGAAGGAGAGACAAATTCACACGCTAAAAATTGGATGAACCAGCGGGAGACCCTCAGATGGTGCACATTTGCAAATTGAGACATACGTACATCATTTTTCCCCACGGGGGGGGGGTAATTACAATTCTAAACAACGGCGTGTTCCACCTCAGTAAAACACAGACACAGCAGAGAGTTGTGCTTCGACACGGCAGGCTGTCGCTGTAGCGCCCCCTGCTGCATTACTGGATCGTGTGTGAGATTCTTTAGGTTGTGTCAGATAGAAAGGAGGAAACTGAGTGACATGGGCTGGACTTTGATTCAGTCCAAAGGTACAAACTCCAGATATCTCTTCTGCCACTCAATGCTTCTTTGGGCAACTATCACTGAATTACCCCGCTACCTCTTCTTATCCACTTTCTGTCCTCCTTTCCTCCTCTTTTTCCTGGTTCCTATTGTTATATTTCATCAATTTGTAGGGGATTTAACTACATCTAAACTATATTATTGGAAGGTAAAAATAAAAAGTAAATACATTTTATATATGTATACAAAACAATAGAAACCAAAATCCAATCTTTCTCCACTAGTGATGCACACAGAAATACATGAAATGAACCAAATCTGACAGCAGCGCATCACGTGGCGGTGGTACGAAACGTGTCAAAATTATTCTATATTACGTAGGCAACGCAACAAAAGTAATTATTTTCACACAAACCATGATCCTCTCTTTTCTAAACCTAACTAAGTACTTTTGTTGCCTAAACTTAGAAAAGTAGTTTTGTTGCCTAAACCGAACTTCTGTTTCTGTGTCGGCAGAATGTAATCTGAACACATGATGTGCCGTCACCATTGTGGAGGTTGTGTTTATTTAACGTATTTTTGTGAGATCACGTTTGAAGTAGCAGGTCTCCGTAAAATTAATATTTGTATGTTTGTGTATTTATTTCCTGTCTGGCCGTATAACATAAACACGATTATTTTCATTCCCTGTACCACACTGGCATTAAAAACAAAATGACGGCATCAGGGAACACTTGTTGTTTTATAAGTTGTGCTCTCTTTTATCATTTATATAATACGTTTGCAGCTACCAGCCTATTTTCACTGTTGTATATTGTTCACTGTGTATTTGTGTGTTTTTAATCGTGCCTTGTGTTATGTGTATTGTTTACCTTGCTGTACTTTGGAGAAGCAAGAGACACATTTCCACTGAGGTGGACAATAAAGTAAATATGACCTATCTAATTTTGAAGTAAAATGAGCTTTTCTATTCAGTTTGTCCTGTTTTTTTTAAATGGATCGGCATCGAATCCTTTCCAGGCCAGTAGGGGGCAGTAATGGAGCACTTGTATCCATAGACTGTATAGAAGAAATGGATGTAGTTTGTTTTACGTCATGTTTTGCATGTATTATGTTTTGTCCTTTCTGTGGACCCCAGGAAGCTTAGCGGCCGGCAAGGCGTCAGCTAATGGATATCGAGTTATCAAACAATAAAAAACAAACAGCAGTCATCGTGACGTCACCCATTGGTTTTTGGACTGCCATTTTGAAGGCTTTTTTGGCGTCGCCATCTTGGATTACGGCCATCGCCACGTTGTTGTTTTTTTGCAGCCAATAAATGGAAGTTACTATATTAAGTAGAACATATAAATTCTCTTTGAAGCAAATATGTGAAATATATGTGTGGAGACACATGAGTTGTATGTACAGTATTCTGTTATGGGTGCAGTGGTATGGTTGTAAATGTTTATCAAATTCGAAAATGCACGACAGGAACTAGTTTTGTTTTTCTTGTGTAGCCTAAAAAGACAACTGCATCTCATTTAGCAACTATGTGTTGTACAATCCCAATAAATTAACCTTGGGCCTTGAATATTATGTGTTGAGCTTTCTGGTCGGGCTGCTTGTCCTGGCATCTGGGCCGTAGGAGAATTAAGTGTTTTAAAAAAGGAAAACAGGATATCAACATTTAAATCTCAGTCTTTAGTGACTTCCATGTAGCCTATGTTAACACTCTGACCCACAGCAAACATGAAACAATTTCACAGTCTCAATACTAAGTAGGTGTTCTAATGACACGTGTATATTTACATTAATCTCAAACTGTGCTTGATACACCACGCTACACAGTCTTTGTAGCAAAATTGTACTTCGGTAAGAAGACTCAAGCTTTCACTTTGAAAGAAAGAAAATGTTCAAAATGTTAAACATTTCTAAGTTTCCTTTAACACAATTCCAACAGTAAGTGTCCTAAATGTTAAAATGATTTAAAACACATTTCACTATACAATCATTTGTGTCAAAACTATCACACGTTACACATTAACTCAAGACTATTTCAGACGTAAACAAAAGCTTGGCTGGGTAATGTATTTTAGAAGCATTTTTTTTTCGTTACCTCCCAACAGCAATCAATAAATCAAACGGTGTGGAGAAAAGGCCTACCAGCCTCTCACAAGTTGTGACGATAGCAATGTTGGTTGTTTACGTTCTTAGGGATAATTTGTGGGGGGAGTCACATTGGAGGGAGGCCTAAAAGAACGGCTAGATTTAGCGACGTTTGGAGCTAGTGCTGCGAGCTACTTTCATTGGGAACGAGTTGGCAACAAGAGTTTCCAGGTCGGATCATCTTTTAACTCAAGCTCACTTTAGTAGGTTTCTCCAATGTTGACTACTCGAGCTTTAACGGTTAGGATTGCTATCACTATTTGTCTATTTGTCGTACCATTTTTAACCCTCTGTTGTTTCTGCCATAATGTGAAGTTCATCACAATTTTCATTAACTTTAAGCTTTGCTTGCACAGTCGGCCAAAATAGGACAAAAACAAACTTCACTGTCTAATTCTTATCTTGACTTTTTGTCCTGTTACCAATAAGTCTATTTGACAGGCCAAGAAGTCCCGCGTATTCTGTGAAAAGGCTAACTTTATGCTACCCTTGTTTACTTATGTTCAACTAAATTATCCTGGGAGGACAAAACAGTCAAGTCTTTCAGAAAATTACTCGATGAAATCCAAGTTTCTTCAGCCTCAGTCTGAGTAAAGCTGTCCACCATGACTGGCATTGTGCTGGATGCTTGAGGCTTCCAGCATGTAGTAGCATAGTTAGCAAGGCGAGCATAGTTAGCATGCTACAGATAGCTTCCCTTCACCAGATGACATGTCAGATATATGAGAAGAACTAATGAGTCTGGGATGAGAGATTGTGTGTGTGTGTGCTCTTATTTTGAGTTTCTATTAGAACATGTTTTCATGCTTTAACGTTAAAAACACTTTTTCTCATACTGTGTTGTCTGAATATATTTGTATTCATTTTCTAACTGAAATGCTCAATTTTAGTGCCCGCCTCTTTAAGCCCACCTCCCGAAAAGCCCAGTCTGCTCTGATTGGCTTGCAAGAAAAATATGGTTCACCCATAGACTGTAAATAAGAAGTGGACGTTTGCCATTTTGGCTTTTTGCAACCTGCGAGCGGAAGTTACCATATTTGGAGTGTGGAGGTGACGCCATATAAGGCTCTGGTAACCGCAGAGACCTGTCAATCACTGTGTAGCCCCGCCCTAAAGCATCCCCTGCTTTATGGTCTGTTTGACTCTAAATGGACCATAATTTACTAAATGAACATCATGCTGTATTGAAGAAGACTTGAAACTAGAGATTGAGACCATAAACTCATGTTTACAATGTTTACTGAGGTAATAAATCAAGAGAGAAGTAGAGTCATTTTCTCATAGACTTCTATACAACCAGAGGAGTCGCCCCCTGGTGGACAGTAGAAAGAATGCACGTTTAAGACACTTCAGCAATGGCTTCAGTTTTCACAACCGGACGTTGCCGCTTGGGTGCACCTTTGCAAATGTAGTTCTCAAGCTGTGGCTGGTATATTCTCATGACCCTATATGTGACATAAGAAGGGGAGCCAAATCTGAAGGGCTTGTTGAATCACATGTTTCCTGATCAAGGCAGCCAACAAAAACTGACTAGGTTGTCTTATTTCTCCGTTTATGAGGTTTTCATTTTCATTGACATTTTGTCTTTGTTTCCTTTTATTTGACTGATTACTAAAACTATATTTTCCTTCCGATGTGTGTATTCTTGTTGAATTCATACATTCATACATTATTATATTTCTGTCTCCAAAAATTCCTCCATTTTTCTTGTGTACACGATGTAGCATTGTGGTTAGCATGCATAGCATTATTACTACAAGCTGATGGGCGTGTTTGCCCGTTTGTGAAACATCATGTCCGTCCTCAGTCCCTCAATGTAATGATGACGTCATCGTCCTGTCCTTTCCACAGCATCTCCCCGTCAAAGTCCAGCATCTTGTGTTTGCGGCAGCGCAGCACGATGCCCACCACCTTATCCGAGATCTTCACGTAGCGGTCGAAGAGGCGGCCGAAGGAGATGATGGTCCTCCCCTCTTTGTCCTTAAAGCCCATGTCTCTGATTAACCACACCATCTCCTCCATCTCCCTGTGGACGTGTTTCTGGGCCCGGTCGCCCCTCTCTGCCGTCCTGGAGCCGTCCTTGGGTCGACCGTAGCCTTCATCGCCCTTGCGGAGTCGCTGGGCCATGGCGTACTCCTGGTCAAAGTCCTCGCTGAAGGGGTTGAGCTTCTGGCCCTCCATGTGCTGCTCGGACCACTGCTGCCAGCGTCTTTTGACGTCATTCCTGCTGACAATCTTAATCTGGAAATAAAAGATGGTGCGAAGGTTAACATCAGAGTTTAGAGATCATCTGAGCATTTTCATAATGAACCACTTAGCAAAGCGAAACCTCTTTTGTAAATTAGATTCTTCATTAAAGGGGACATCAATGATTTTACAAATCAACGATAACTTCAGCTAAAAATAATATACACTGTAGCACTCATCTTCGTAAGCTCTCTTTAGTCCCAGAAAAAGTTTTCTATTGAATGGAGTTTAGGAGAGTGAAGCACCCGAAAAATGAAGGATTATGCAGAAATGCTTTGTTTAGCAATATTTTTATTAAAAATAACCGTGTTTTAAATTCAAAGAGCCCACAAATGGATATAAAACACTATTTGATGCTGCACAGAAAGTTTCAGAAAGTTTCTTCGGACATTTTGTAACCTATAATATACAATTCATATTGTTTTTTGGTGAACTATAACTTTAACAGGAAAACAATCCTGATGATGTCATTGTAAGTTCATCTGGGCTTGGGTGTGGATACCACAAATCTTTAACTGCATTCTTGAAAAGAAGCCATTAGCAGGGCAGGAATATGTAATGACAGACACTATTGAGTTGCATTATGGGAAATGTAGGATCCAGCAGTTCTGAAGCTTGACCCATACGAGGAACTAAGAGTCAGGGTATCTGACTTTGTGATATAATTATTCTGCTGAATTTACACTGATGTATGTAACTTTTATCAAACTTTATTTGCACTACATTTCCCATAACGCCTGCTGTTTCCTGTCTTTCAGACTTACAAAACAATTCTGCACCGAGCTCACCCCTTTGCCTGTATATTACTGTTGATTGATGACCGTCAGTCTTTAAATACACTCCCCTCTGGTTGGTGTAATTGATCCCCATCTTGTCCTTTGCTGAGCACCTCATACATATACACTAATGGAAACACTGTATGTCTGCTCATATTAACCGGCATTATATTTTACAGTCTTAGAGCTCAAGTTAAAGCGACTTTTCATGATCTCAAAATTGGACAACAACTGTAACCTTTTGGATTTTCACTTTTGTTTTGTGAAACATCAGTGATATTACTAACAAATTGTAAATTAAAAAAAATTAAAAAAGCTTGGCCGGCTACATTGTCGCCAGTGAAGTGTTGCTCGTATTTATGTTGTTGAAAAGCACTGAGAACTGATCAGACGGCAACCTCCGGTTCTGCCGAGTGAAGCAAATGCGGAAAGTGTCTTAAAACTTGCATTCTCTCTACTGACCAGCAGGGGTCCTCCGTTTGCAAAAAGAAGTCTGGTTGTATAGAAGTCTATGAGAAAATGACATGAGTTTATGGTCTCAATCTCTAGTTTCAAGTCTTCTTCAATACAGCATGATGTTCATTTAGTACATTATGGTCCATTTAGAGTCAAACAGACCATAAAGCAGGGGATGCTTTAGGGCGGGGCTTACTGTGATTGACAGGTCGCTGCCGCTACTAGAGACGTATACGACATCACTCCTTTGCATTCATAACAGCAGTCCACACACCAATGGGTGACGTCACAATGGCTACATCCACTTCTAATATACAGTCTATGAAACCGATTAACGGAGTTTAAACAGACAGAATTAGTACGATGATGATGGTTGACGCCTCTCTCCCTCAACCCTCGGTATTCCCCTCAACTTGCCTGGCCTTCAGATCAGTGTCACCGTATCTCTTTGGTATTTGCTCTATGAAAAGCGAAGACGTGTCACGGAGGTTGCATGTTTTCTTCTTTCTCTATTTTGCTTCCATTATTCTACATAATGACAAGTGATACTTAAGTAAGCCTTGCTGCTAATACTAAGTACTTAATTTGCTTAAGTTTAATTATTAATTGATTGTTATTAAAATTTTAAATGTTAAATTAAAAGTATTCTACATTTTATTTTTTATTTAAAGATATTTAAAGATATTTTTATTTAAAGATAATACTTTCATATTAACACCAAAGGACTATATAGAGGCTAAGTCCCGCCCCTTCTGGTGGATCACCATGTGACCTTATTGTGGCAAAAATATTAACGATAGTTAGCGGCAAAAGTGAAAAAAATGTTTTAGATCCTGTTTCAATTCTGCCATGAATTACACATATGATGTTCGTCAATTTAAAAGATAATTTTGCCATATAACTGTTAAGTTATGTATAAGACTGAAAATACGTAATTAGAAAGACGACACAGCTAAAAGTCACGTAAGTACTGCCTCTCTCTGAAGCTACGATTGCCTGTGTGTTTCGTACCAGGATGTTCTCTCACCAACAACAAAACATATTCGTTCTTTAGCTTCCTGGCGTCTAAAACAGAGTCGCTGGATAAAACATGTCCGCTACGATAACGTCACGTTTGTGCGTGAAACATAGCTATGTTAGCTAGCTAGCTGCTTGCTGTTGGTGACGTACATTGTGCGAGACCAGAAGTTCGGTTCGCTAAGCGTTTTTTTTTTTAATTGACAAACATCACGTGTAATTCATGCCACAATTTAAACGGGATGAAAAAAATATTTGTCTCTCGCCGTTGACGACTGTACGTATTCGATCCAAAGTAAATATACCAAAAGAGGAGGGACTTCGCGTCTATGTGTAATGTGAATGGTGTTGCTTTGTGAAGTCAAACGGAGTGTCCTTTTATGCACCTTTACTGTTTTGGTTGAATCTCAGATATTTTTGTGACGTACTCCACCAACTGCAGAGTATTTGGAGACCAAACTCGAGCTGTTGTTTCTTTGCTTGGGACCAACATATCTTTAGGTGCCAAGCAATCTACATTGTATGGACCTAACCAGCTCAGCCAAATATAGATCTTAACAATAAAGTAAATAAAATGTCCTTACACTCTTCATATCTTATATCTCAATAACTGTCCCAGTGTCTGCCTCCCATATAACTTCCTCTCTCGTCCATGGCCCTTCACCTCGTGTTAACCCTCCCTGGCGGTTCCACCCAAAGGTCAGCCTTGAGAACACGTTGCGGAACATGATTAGATTTATTTGCATATATTCCATTACGCGGCGGTCCAGCTTGTGTTTTCATGAGTTGGCCTCGATCTCCGGCGACCCCCCCTCGCACCGGCTCCTTTTATAGGAGATGTTCTTGTGTCAGAGTTATGCAACTGTTGTGTTGTTTGGCGTACGTGAGTGGGGTTGGATTTTATTCAGGTGACATCAAAGGGGGACCTCTGCTTGAACTTGTTTATTCACGCCGTGTGACATTTCTGCTCTAATTCAAGGTATTTGTCGTCCACTGCGTGTTTGATTCAGGAGGAACATTTATTTTAGTGCCAGAGAAGGCACGCTGGAGAAACTCTTAAGTGTCTGGTCACAGCATAATGAGGCCTTGAAGTGAAGGTTTTGTTTACTGAAAACTGCCATCTCCTGTTGATGGCAGTTGGATTGACAGTATATTTGCTGGGAAATCAAAACAATGAGATAAAAACCCAACTTCTCTGTGAAGCCGAGTAGTTGGGTTATAAAACATCACGGCAAGGGACACCTTCTGAAGGCAGTTATTGAGCCATTATTAATCAATATAGATGTATTAACTGGTGTAGCTTAACATTTGCGTTAAATTGACAGACTGTATATAAGAAGTGGATGTAGTCATCGTGACGTCACCCATTGGTTTGTGGACTGCCGGTTTACTGAGGTAATAAATCAACTGAAAAGCATCGTCATTTTCTCATCGACTTCTATACAATCAGACTTCTTTTTGGACCCCTGCTGGACAGTAGTGAGAATGCAAGTTTTTGGACACTTTCGCTTTGGCTTCACTCGGCAGAACCGGAGGTGGCCGCCTGGTTAAATTCATATTATGCTGGTAACTTGATATCCCCATGTTTAAACTTGTTTTCCCTCCATTTCCAATCTTCGTGATGAACCACTCTACCTTGGGCCTGTTGGTCTGTTTGGATGTCTGGATGTCATCCAGCTCAGTTTTGGATTCTTGATTGTCGCTGAGTCCGGCCTCCTCTCCCAGCCCGCTGTCCTCTGTGTCAACGCTGTTGCTCCTTGACCCCAGCTTCTTCTCCTGGAGCAAAAGCTTCCTGTCTTGGATGACTCCTGCTCCTCCTCCTCCTCCTGCGCTCTGTAGCGCCCTCATCTGGCGCCTCCTTGTCGGCGACTCGTTGCCCAAGAAAGGCTTGCTCTCCACGGGACCCGACTCCATCTTGCCTCGGATGGCGTTGACCAAATCGCTGCTGCTGCACTCGCTGCGTTTTGGCTGCACAGTCTTGTTTACAGAACCGGTCCGGATTTTACTCCCACCGGTGTCGGCAGCGTCTGCCGCGATCACGCGCGGAGTGACAGCAAGTTTGACCTTGTGGTTGTTCTCTTTCATGTCGCCCTCCTCAATAGATGTAGGCATCCAGCCACTCGGGATGGAGTCCTGCTTGTCGGAGTGGTTGGTGGCCCAGCCCTGCCAGCTCTTGGCCAAGTTGGCCACCATGGCGGCGCATTTTATCTTCCGTACCGCCCGTTTGAACGCCTGAGGCTCCTGTGGTGAAACTGTGGTGGTCCCACCGCTACTCATGGTGACAGGATACCAGAAGAAATTGGTATTCTTAGCTGGGAAAAGTCCTGTTTCTAGTCCTAAAAATCTTTGAATCTCCCCAAAAGGCTCTGGTTGTGTTTTGGTAAAAGAATTCTAGTAGTTTACGTTAATGTAGGTCGCTTTTTTCTGAGCAAAGCGACTCAAATCTCAGAAACTCCTCACTCGCAAAGACTCAAAATACACATTCCAGGTGATTATGGACAAAAATGTGTTCTTCTCAGTCTTTATATCCGTTGTGGATCTTCGCAGAAAAACATCCGGAGCCTCCCTGTCAGTCAGTGTGTGAGCTCCCGGTGTGAAGAGTGCGAGGTCTTTGGCTTTAATCCCCTGCTGAAGCCCCTCTGGCTCCACACCGGCCTTTAAATAGGGAAGGGTGGTAAAGGAAGTGATGTCGCACGGCGTCCACGTGAGACGGGAGTCCAGTGTCAACTTTCTTGTTGCTGGCACAGGTTTGCAAGCACACACACACACACACACACACACACACACACACACACACACACACACAGTGACAGTGAGTGGAATGTCTCCCAGTGGGATCCAGGGAACAGGTGCCCAGTGTTTTTAGCGACTCTGAGGTTTCTGTCCTCACACACAAATACGCTGAAAAATAAACGCTTTGAGTCAGCCTGCTCGACACGGGGGACCAGTGTGTGTGTGTGTGTGTGTTCATTGTGTATAAATAGCGATGTTTTCATTCAAATGCGCAGCTTTCCTCTATTGCATGCTTTGATCACTTTGTGGTTGCGTGAGTGTGAATTCCTGTCACATACAATCTGGAGTGTGTGTCTGTCTGCATGTCTGTGCATGTGTAAGTGGGACTATTTCAGTCTCTGTGTGTATGTGTGAATATGTGAGTGTCAAATTCTGGATTATGACTCATAAACTGTCTGCAGGGTTAAACTTTCCGGTCTGATCTGCCAATGGCTTCAAAACTGACACATTTTACCAGCCAAAATATTTTCCAGTATAAAACTGCTTAAGATAAAAGGGCCATTCCATCGATTTGATTCTTTCATTACATGCATAAATATATCTGTATAATACATTATGTTATTTATGCAAAAGTGTCCTGCACTTTGTCCAAATTGCAGTTTGAAGGTTCGTCACTTAGAGCCTTCATAAAAACTTCCTCGAACTCAAACTACAAACTACTTTGTTAGGTTATGTTTAGTAAAAGAAAAATCGTGTTTTGGCTTAAAATGACTTCAATACTGAAACAAAACGCACCCCCACCCTGGCTACCTCCATGCAAGGACTTCCGCACACTCATTTTGTAATTCCTCAAAACTTATTTCCCAATTGAGTTTTGTTGTATGGGAATGTCATTTTGCAGGGGACTGGGTGGGCATGTGACGAGTTGGGAATGACAACGGGACGTTAAATGACACGCGACATGTCCTCAAAAGTGACGTTCTGTTTCAACGCCTTCTCACGACATTGTGTTGGAAATCGAGTGAAATAACAAACAATGCAGCACTCCATGTACGTGTTATCAGCCTTGGCGATGCTTCATCCTGTCAAATGATCTCAAATTGGTGCCAAATGCTAAATAAGTATTCAGTGTCAGATGTTTACGTCTTATTAACTGACTGCTTCTGTATGTTCATCTGAAACGAGTCTGTTTAGTTTAGTAATGAACAAAGAAACTACTCTGCCACCAACTCATGAACCTGTTTCATTTTGTGTTACTCTCACATGGCCTGTTACACAATATGTAAATTGCGATGCGAGTTTCTCCCTTGAAAAAGCTCATTAGTGACGGTCACCATGATCAACACAGAGGGGATTATATATATATATATCGAATGACTCACGACAATGAGATTCATTGTGTGATTAAATGAGTAATTAGCAGTTATTGGTCTTCATTATACAGAATTAAATGAGACATTTAAATAAAGAAATTTGATGTAACTTTCAACTGTGGTTCTAATTCTCTTTTATTCATGCTTTAATCCTCTGTTGTTGCTGCCGTCATTCTTGTGCACGTATGCCTAAAGACATTGAGCAGAAACATCTAAGTCTGTTTGAAGAGCAGAAACACATGAAGCAGCATTTTAGTTGCATTTAGTGTTGAACTTGACATACATCTGAACCGTGTTGCATCACCCTCATACACCAAAAAAACAACGTAAAGACAACCCACTCATGGTGTTACTGATTTATCTGGTAAACTAAAGCGTAATTAATAAAATGTTCAGCACGATGAGTGAATAATAAAACATTTGTATCTGTGTCGCAGCCAGATAAAGCCGAGCGAGTCGTCTGAGTGTCCACGGACTAAAATAACCGGTTGAGGCCAAGTTGTCATCAGCTCAGGTTTCTGACATATATATATCTATATATATATACATGCGCTTTAAGTTCCCATCCTGATGCCAGCAGCTGCCTCACATGCACGCTCCCACCGCCCGCTGTGCACTAGCGGGCCCGCACAGAAATAGACGTGCCAGGCACTTGAAAGCTATGAGGAAAGATGCGAGCGCGGTGCGTAACGATACGAGTATTTACACCTGACTTAATCAGAGTGAAACGTTGCTTTTTATACTGTATCTGCTGCGTGAGTCACCAGCTGGATAATAATGTCGATCCCTGTAGGAAAAGAAACTCTCTGTCTATTTAATCACCTGCAGCGAAGAGCAGGTTCTGCTGCAGAGCAGCAAGCTGGCAGAGAGTCTGTGTATCGCTGAAGGGCACTTAAGAAGCTTCAGGCCCACTGACTTTAAAAATATATATATTTTCATTTTAAAGTGTGTTAAGTTTACAAAAATATGGCCATGTAAGAATGATGATTTTTAATACAAAAATAGATAAAGACAATAAAATGAACACAACTTCTTCCCCTGTCTTGATAACTGTCCAATAATGTAAACAAAATAAAAACAAAGTTCAAATGTGCACCTTTATTTAAATGTACAGACTGAGAAGGGTTTCAAAGTAAAGGTCCTTTTATAGATAATATTAAATCATTTTAGTGTTGAGCGGGTAAAGTCTTACACTTCAATCACAGACAGGTAACACCAAAGGGCCGATGAATAGCGTGCCGATTTCTGAAGTAAGTTTGCGTGTTTTCAACTTTGCAATTTGTGCTTTTTTGTGATTTTCACGCCACGATTATATGAGACGCTCAGAGCAAGTACTCCTCAAGTCAGGTGATGTAAACAAAGCGGCAAAGTCAGTGCAAAGCGGAGGCTGCAGTGGACTGATCAGTAAAACAAACACACGACTTTCACCCAGGGTGAGACCAAAAGTCCACCTGACTTATTTCAGTTGACAACTTAACTTACAATCTACAAATAAACTTATTCTAACACAAACGATAATCAAGTAGTTTTGTTTAAATTCGCAGCGTCTAAAAAGAGAAAAACTTAAAATGCATAAACTGTGAGAAGCACAATGTCCTTAATAGTGCTGTGCTGTTTACACGCCTTCATGAGATCAATCTACTGACATAATACAAAAATACTCAAATGCAGCACTCCATAGTGTGATCTGCTTTGGTGACGCTTCATTCTGTTGTTCTAACGTATATCATGCTTCTTTGCTATTTTAACCATTTGATTTATATAGCTTAGTAATGCTTGTTGCTGCTGTGTCCTCAGCCCTTTTCATTTATTTTCCTCCATTTTTATTTAGTTGTCTGAGTTTTCGTTTCTTTTCTACATTTATATTTATTATTATATTATAATCGGTTTATGCACACGCTGGAAAGTGGCAAAAACACATGAAAAGTGTTTCTGTCAACCAAATCTCACACAGCCAGGCCTCCATCTGGTCGGACTCACGATGATAAGCTGTTGGTTTAACAAGCCCTACAATTCATGTAAAAAGAAAAAAACAACCTTAAAAGTATCAATCACTCCTTGAAGTTTTCACAGATCGACTGATCTGATTGGGTTTGCTCTGCATTGATGACAGTGTTGAGAGTCTGTTTGACTCTAAATGGACCATAATGTACTAAATGAACATCATGCTGTATTGAAGAAGACTTGAAACTAGAGATTGAGACCATAAACTCATGTTTACAATGTTTACTGAGGTAATAAATCAAGAGAGAAGTAGAGTCATTTTCTCATAGACTTCTATACAACCAGAGGAGTCGCCCCCTGGTGGACACTAGAGAGAACGCAAAATCAAGGCACTTCATCATTGGCTTTACTTTTTACACCCGGATGTTGCCGGCCGTTGCACACAGCACTGAGGAGATCAGGCACAGTGGGTGCAAACACCTGTGGCAGACCATTTTTTAAAATGTTTTCACTGTTCAATAAACTAAACATAAACTCGTCTGCTGTTTTATAATAAATAATAATCTCTCTCTGTGTTAGCGGAGGCATTGCTCCATGGAGACATACTGCTGATGTCCATCAGCTTTCGTTGTGTCATCCTACCGGCTGAGAAGAAATACCGCTTGGTCTCTGCTGCGAGGAGCCGCTCCACCAGCTGACACCCTGATGTATTAATTAGTCTGGATAACAAGATGTGCGTTATAACAAGAGACACCTCTCCCAGTCTGTCTCTGTGAGGTGTGTGAATATACTGTACCTGTGTGCTCGGTTCAACTGGTGTCTGCATTTGTCAATATCAAGGGTCCTCACAAGCACAGGAATACAAACCTGTGTGTGTGTGAGTGTGTTCTGTATAAATGTGTTGACCCCCTGACTGTTGTCATCTTGCAGCGCGTTGCTCTCTTGCTGTGCACACCTCTGAGTGTCTGGCTGTGACATTGCCGGAGCACATTACCATGACAAAGAGCCAGTTAATGTCAGCGTCTCCCGCTGCTGCTCCTCAGAGACGAGCCGCTGACCCACCAACAAATCAAGTCCTTGATTTACAAACAGGTATAATTAACCTGTGCCGGCCGGCCAAGTGTTCTTGTTGCTATCGTTTCACAGTAACAACGTAGCGTAAAATGACACGCGAAAGAACTAAAATCCGTTATCATCATACGCAGAATGTCCTTAAAATGTTGCGCTAATTGTCCGCCTTCCCATGAGATCAGGTTTAATGGTCCATTGGCGCTGACTGACGCCATTGTTTGCCGGGGCCTTGCACAAATTGGTACATTCCACTTTTTGATTGTACCACTTCCTGATCTGAAGGTTAGGTTTAAGCACAAAACAACTTAAACCAGCACTATTACTCGGCTTTGTCCAATACTCAATCTTCGCCATCTTCAGCAGGCGGACTATTCTTTTTAGCTGGAGCAATAAAATCATTTTTAAATCCATATTTTAGGTCAAATTATTGAGTTCTTTAGTAAGTAGCCGTGCAATAAGCGAGTCATTATTGCGCAATTAATCCCCTGACACTATTGCAAGACCCCGGCTCACCCTGTTGGTTTGTGTTACGCAATAATGACCTGCTTGCTCTTCATAATACATCACATAACTTACTTTGTGGCCACTTGGGGGCAGCGGAGACAAAGTTTTGAACAGATAATTCTGTCATGTAAATACAGAAAGAAAGACATCACGGATCCCAAGGGATCTCTGTCAGAGCTTTCACTTGACAAATAAATTTTATTTTTTCCTCTAAATGTAGGAACGAACCCTCTGGCTCCAGGCCTTGAATATAAACTGCTCTCATCTTCCCCGCTCACATTGTCTAATGCCCTTCCACTTCCTTTTCCTGACATATGCTCCAATTTTCCTCAGCTCTCCTTTTGTCTCCTCTGTCTCGTCATCTCTACCTTCGTTTCCTCTTTCTTCCTCTTCTTTGCCCTCCTCAGCAGCGATGTCCAGCCTCATGACAGATAGCTATCATTTGCTGCCTGCTCTAATTCACATTGCTCCAAATAGCCAGCAGTGGGTCGCAGCCTAAATTGCTGTAACTCCCTTCTCCATAATGGGTTTCTGTCACAGTAGGCGAACGGATACGAGTTCAACCAAAGAAACCCAAACTTATTCTGGTGCGGAAAACTTCAGTGGCACCAATGTCTTGTTCATTTACTTTGCAGAAAGGTTTAGTAGGAATTAATGGTGCAAAAACTGATGCAAACTAGCAGAATTCACATCACTCACATCAGGAAACGTACAGTTTCTCCTCGTTACATACAGTCTCTGTTCAAAAGAAACTTCTGACTCAGGTTAGCTTAGTTTTCAGGTTTACTTACGCACCAAAACCACCTGGTTAGGTTTAGAATAATATGGGGATTTGGGTTAAAATAAGTATTTCCGTTAACTAAAATAGCTAAGTTTGTTATGTTACATAAGAAGGGTATTACATAGTAAAACTATGTTTAAATAACTCTTGGTTTTGGAGTCCCGCATTTGTGTTTGTTGGCATGTAACTCGTGAAAACCAAGACGGATCAATCGTGTAAACAGGGGCGGGGATCTCTTCTTTACGGGAAATAAGAGGGGCAAATGACTATAAATCAATAAATCAATATATGAAATTATTTATGGAAAGATTGACCACGCTGTACAGCACATGGGGCGCTTCAATCCCCTGTTCACATGTGTCTTTGCATAATTTGTTGCTGCTGATTGGATGCTAACCAGCAAAGGGCAGTGCTAATTATTGCTTTTTCTCCTCATTTTGCAGTGAATCATGAGAAGTGGATGTTAATGGATCGTGTGTGTTTTCTTCATCCTGCAGAAACAAGCTGCAGAGGAGACACACTGCTCTGAACAAACTTGCTGCTGAAGGACTTTGTGTTTTTGCCAGAGTGTATACATATTAGTATGTGGCTGAGTAAATTCATCTGTGTGTCAGTTTGCTTCATTGACTTTGGCTTCATCCATAATTAAATCCACATAAATCAGCCCGTCAGTCACTGCAGTAATGTGAAGGCTGAATGACATTTTAACGAGTGCGGGGCTATTCTTGGGTCACACCGACCTACCTGGTACGCATTCTCATCACTCATACTGAGCCATTCATTATCACTCCTCTATGCCCCTCCCTTCATTTTCAACTTGCATCTCATGGCCCTTCCTCCTCTTCTCAGACTGTATTTTTAGATCCTCGTATGGAATGTAAATTTCTCTTTTTTGTTTTTCTAAAGAGGAGATGTAAAAGTGAAGTGAAGGTACGAGGGGAAACACGTCCTCTGCTGCGCTCTCATCACGTTGTGTTTGTGCATCGGATGGGAAACGGTGAAGATTCTGTTTTGGATGATCTGCGTGTTCATCCTCGCAGAGTGGATTCAAACTAGAGGATGTCTGATTGGTCGTTGCCGATAAGACGCGGGACGCTGGGCTCCGATAGAGGCCGAGATGGCGGCGCAGCCTCCAGAGGTCACGGTCACCGTTTTACATGGAGACTCCATAACAAAAAGTCAATGTAGAGGGGGAGCAGGGGAGGGGGAGTTCAATTCAGTTTAGTTCTCACCATCTATCCAAATATATATCACAACACTACCAGCTCTTTGTCCACAAGAAAATATACTTAACAAGTTAGCGCTCTCTCTTCAGTCTATCTCCAAACTATCCAGTCACGAAATGTAATCGCACACTTTAGGGTCCTCCTCAGATGTTATCTTGGTCAGTCATAAACCACAGAACAGCACACTGCCCACTGTAATTTAATAGAACAACGATTTGAGAAGATATCGGTAGATTAATCAGCTATCAGCGTTTTGCGTTATTCAAAAGAGTCAAAAATAAGTTTGGCATGCGTCCCCAGTCCACAGCAGTATTTGACTTTGCTGCTGTGCTGATACTCGTGTCTGCTTCTCCAAACTAGTCGTCTACTGTAGAGTAACTCAACTTCAAAACACCCAAACTATCCCTTTCATTTCTCTGCAGATTCATCCTGCCTGCCAGTCTATCAAACCGACAACTTTTCAGTCACAAACTCTATTTTTTGATTTCTTGTATTTTATTGCACTTATTACCGACACAGATGAAGGCGCCACTCCAACCCCTCCCCTTGTTCCCTCACTGCCCCCCACCAAACCATCAGGGACTTATTTACATTTTTAGACAGAAACTGCTCCCCTCGGTCCTCAATAAATATTTTTATGCAAAAACCTTAAAATCCAGCCGTAAGCTAAAGAGTGTTCCATCAACACTAATGGAGACGCTGTTGATTTGGCCAATCTGATTAAATTAAATGATGACATTGGCAATGAAAACCTCCTCACAGGAAGTGCTGAATCTCAACGGTCTCGGTGGTAACGAGCGCTCGGTTCATGGAGAGCTGGACAACTTCTTGTCTTCACATTGTTGTTTCCTCTTTAATCTCTTGGTTCTTCTTGGCACAAAACATCACAGACTGAACATCACGGACTGAACATCGCAGACTGAACATCACGGACTGAACATCGCGGACTGAACATCACGACTGAACATCGCGGACTGAACATCGCGGACTGAACATCGCGGACTGATCATCACGACTGAACATCGCGGACTGAACATCGCGGACTGAACATCGCGGACTGAACATCACGACTGAACATCGCGACTGAACATCGCGACTGAACATCGCGGACTGAACATCGCAGACTGAACATCACGACTGAACATCGCGGACTGAACATCGCGGACTGAACATCGCGGACTGAACATCGCGGACTGAACATCACGACTGAACATCACAGACTGAACGCATTTCTAAACATGAGTGTGCACTTTTACCGACATCAGATTAAATCGTTTCCACCTCGGCGTTGCCAGAATGAGAAGTTGGCTAATGCTGCTGCAGGTTTACCTGATGTCCTTATAAGGAAGTAAATAAGTCGTACTGTTAAATTATGTCCAGGTGGCAACCTCGATGCTGAAGTGTCTTATAACCTGCATTCTCTCTAATGTCCAGCAGGGGCCGACTCCTCTGGTTGTATAGAAGTCTATGAGAAAATGCTGCTGTAGCTACCAGAGACGTTTACGTCGTCTCTACGTCGCTCTACGTCCACATTTCAAATATAGTAACTTCTGTTCATTGGTTGCAAAATAACCAACATGGACTTTAAAAAAAAAAAGAAATGTATGTATTTCATTTTGGAAGAAAACCTCTCATTCGACCTCTCAGCAGCACGGTGAACAGTGACACTTACTTGAGGTTTAGTGTTTCACGGTCAACTCTATTAACCGAATATGTTGGCTGAGGAGGAAGAGTGAAGTGTGTGTATCGTGGTGTAGAACGGGACAGTCCTTTTAAATACAGACACACAGAGAGATTTCTTTAGCTGCATCTTTCCTCTTCCAGATGGAGAAGGTGCGATTCATGTAAGTCTGAGTCACCTTCATGAAACAATGCAGATGAACAGGGCCGGTGACGAGGTGCCAATCTACCGTGTGTGTGTGTGTGTGATGACGAGTGTGGACACCTGGTTTTAACTTCTGTAACGGTGGCTCCGCCTCTCCTCTTCACACACACACAAGCCGTGTTTCCATTCGATTGTCAAGCAACATTGAATTTTTTTCAATTTTAAAAAGTTTGAATTGTTCTGTCATATCAGCGATGGCCACGCTTCATGTTGTTCAGAGACAGTGACGAGCGTGTTTTGACGGCAGACACATCTGATCACGTCACGAGAGTTAAACGTTAGCTACGTCAGAATATATATTCCTTATCCCAATTTAGAGCACGAACTTTTTCATCAAAAAAACCCGCCTCAAGCGAATACAAACAAAACCAAATTAACATTTTTTGACAAAAACGAGTAAATAGATTATATGAAATGACCTCATCTTGTGAGGAGAGAGCCTGGAAGACGTTCATAGTATAGAGTACAAAGTATAAAATAAATACCCACAGTTATACATCGTATTTGTTGTCGTTGTCATAGATCTCAAGCCCTCACAGTCTCTCACACTCAACCACTCACCAGGTGACGTCAGTAAGTCCCTGAGGGTTCAGGGTTTGAGGCTTTAGGGGGGACATTGGATCCAGGAAGAGGAACTCTGTGTTCTGTGGTCCAGCACTGACCTCCTGTGGCCGGTGATGTGATTGCATCTGCTTGGTCTTCAACAGACAATCAGCTTTACAAATACAGTATTTCAAAATAAATGCTCGGCTGCTGTGATTGTTGTAATAAATAACAGCAGCTTGCTCAGATTCACTGGAAGCAGCTGAAACACGTTCTTATTCTTCCAGGCTGTCTCCTAAAATAAATGGTTCTGGGAGTTTTTAGTCACGTGTTTATTTGATGCTGAATGTTTTGGTGGATTCAGCTCGTTTGAGAGCAAAGACGTGAGACAACTGATGTCTTAAAGCAGCTCTCTTATGTTTCATTAGTTTAATAGACTCAATATCAAAGTGACAAAATATGACTTTATTTATTTATTGTACAGTTTGCATCAGATTCAAACACGTTCTAAAGGTGCTAAATGTGATACTGAGAGCTTTAATATATATATATATTTATATTTAATAATATATTTAATATGTAAAGATATAGTGTTAATATGCAGTAATGTCTACCCGAGCAGTGAATGAAGCTCACAATGTAAGATCTCACGCCTTTAAAAAGAAAATCACTGACGCAAATGAGGAGACTGCGAGAACACATCCATTCAAATTTCACATTTTATTAATGTGCTTTTTACTTATAATACTTATATTTAAATATCTGTCCAAACAAATGTGATTCTACACATTTCTAACACATAATTAGGAGCATCTGTATGTCCTTCATATGTTCTCCCTCCTTGTTAATGTCAGTGTAATTGTAACTTACAACAGAAAGAAAACACACACATGCAACGCAGTAAACGTGTGACATGTATTATAAAATCATATGTTAGTGGAAAGTGATCCGATTTGTAATCAATGTTCTCTTTCTTTGTGTCCTAAAACATCCTGCTCTACTACACTAGTGACTGAACCAGTAACCTCTCAGCAATGAACAGTTAACGTTTACTAAAGCAGCTGAAAACACCTCCCACTCAGTCAGACGAATGATTTACAGCAGACGGTGACGTTAACTTCTGATTCTCCCTGCTGACGGGCGCCATCATGTGTCCGGATGGTGCCACGTTGGATCCTACAGGAAGTGATGATGGAGCAGAGAGAGAGAGAGAGAGAGAGAGAGAGAGAGAGAGAGAGAGAGAGA
>NW_022280031.1:18010120-18024502 GCF_004355925.1 Anarrhichthys ocellatus
AGAGAGAGAGAGAGAGAGAGAGAGAGAGAGAGAGAGAGAGAGAGAGAGAGAGAGGAGAGTAACGGGTGGTACTGCTTATCTTCACGTAGCGGGTTGCCAGGTTTGCATCATATCCTCCTAGCACGCATGCGCAGTGAGTAAAAGTACAAATTAAGGCCTGCAAGTAAAATCAAACTGTACTTAAGTAACAGAACATACATGTTATCATCAAAATGTGCTCCACTTGTCAAATGTAACTAGGCACGTTTACTTTTCAGACTTTAAGTACATGTTGCTTATAGTGCTTATTAACTTTTCCTTAATAATAATTTTGACTGCATGGTTTTGACATGTAATGCCATTTGTTGCTACTTTACTAAATCATTCCAAGACTTCACCACTTTATGCGCCATTTTTCTGCATACTACTCTCAATATATGTAAACAGGTGTTGGACACAGCATACTTAACACTGTTCATTACACTAAGTATGCCTCATCAGGTCACACTGGAGAAACCACCCAAACAGAAGTGCTGGTTCGTCCCCTCCGCTGCTATCTGAAAGCGTGTTGTTTTTTTTTTAACGGACCTGGCAACTTACGTACCGGTCAAACTACAGGACGCAGACTCGAAAACAATGGCGGACGAAGTAGAGCAGGTTGGTGCAGCCTCGTCATATTTGTACCGTTAATCTCCTACACCGCGTTTATTTCACTCTCCCCGAAGAAGCCCGGTGCAAAGTTTAACTCGAGAGCTTGTTTTTAGGGAGGTTATCGTGTCTCTTGTGTTTGTTTTTGCTCCGTAAACAGCGCGCAGCGGTCTGCAAAGCTAACTAAATTAGCATTTAATGCTACCGTCAAAAATGACTACACGTGTTTGATGCCGTTTTGTTGACCAGTCAAGAGCTTAAACCGACGAAATACACGATAGCTCAAAGCTAATAACGTTTCTTTTTATTGTTTAGTTTGTTGGATAAACTGGTTACAGGAGTCTGACTTCTTTCAAATGTTTTAATGGATTCTTTTAACCGGATATGACGTTAACTAACGTTAAATGCTCAAATATAAAATGTGGAAAATACAACGCAATGTAATCTAATTAACTCTTCACAACGGTTCTTATCTGTTTCTCCTTTTTGCATTAGTTAACGTTTAGTTAGGTCTGATTTACTTTCTCTACATAGTTGTTTCACAGCAGTGTTTAAGTTAAATATGTTTAATATGTTTCTACCACAGACTTGATGATTAAATCTGTCTCTCAAGTCATTTCCTAATATAGTAAACCCTCTAATGCAAGATGAGCCAAAATGTTTTGTTTTAGTTTACAAGTGGAACTTGATGGAGAAGCCCAAACTCATCTGCATCCTGGTGTTATGTGCTCCTTCCTCTTCTTCCCCTTCTTCATCTTCTGCTTCCTCCCATTCTTGCTCCTCTTCTTCCTCCTCTCTACCTTCTTCATGGATGTTTGCTGGAATTGACACTTTAGATAAGTGAAGATGTGTCTCCGCTCTAAATGGTGAAGATGCGACTTCTCGTTTATCCTCATGTTGGACTCACAGAGCTCAGCAGCATCTGTTCCTCTAAAACAGAGAAAATAAACTGAAAAAAAAATGAACAGAGTTTTGGAAGGTATTTCTAAAAATCCCCAATGACTGTTCTAACCCCGTGGATTAATTAAAATAGTCTGCTGAACAATGCAACGTATTTCTTCTGGTTTTTTCCAAAGATCGCAACTAACTTATAGAAGCAGCAGCCCGCTGAATTAGCTTCTTTGTGTCTCTAAAAGTTCTTGAAATCTGTCTCCATCACATGTCTAACTAACGTCCTCTCTCGTGTGCTGCAGCAACCGTCTACCAACACGGTGGAGGAGCCACTCGATCTGATCAGACTCAGTCTGGACGAGAGGATCTACGTCAAGATGAGGAACGACCGGGAGCTCCGCGGCCGCCTGCATGTAAGACACACGCACCACTTATAGCAGCGGGAGTCGGACTGTTTTTTCTGCTCTCGCTTTGCCGTCTCTTGTGTGCTTTTCTCCCAGTTCACATGTGCGGTGGCGTGTTTGTCCCAGGCTTACGATCAGCACCTGAACATGATCCTCGGTGACGTGGAGGAGACGGTGACGACGGTGGAGATCGACGAGGAGACGTATGAAGAACTGTACAAGGTACCACATGGTTCCTCCTCTCTGCTTACTGAACTGCTGCTGTGGTGTAGTGGTGATTCACCTTCCAAAGAAGCATTTTAAATGCTTATTGTGATACAGTTACAGTAGTAGTGGTGCCACGGATCACAGATCAGATCAGCCCAGAAGAAAAGAAGGGAGCAAATATAACAAATGTAACTTCTAGAGATCCATGATCACGTGTTTAGCTGCTGACACTAACTGTTGATCCTTGATGATCCATATTGACGGATACGGATCCCTTTGTTGGTTGATTACAGCAGCTGGTCCTCGAGGATCCAGACTCTCACAAACCGCTCTGAAGTCTGTAACCCATCAAACAATCTAAATGTTATCTTTTACTTTAAGTCATCTGTCGTGTTTGTTTTCTTCATAAAAACACAATTCGCATCAGGAATTAAAAGATGGTATTTTTATGGATAAAACAAATCTTGTCATCGGTAGTTTAATGATGTATTATTAGAGTTAAAGTGAACGGCTCATAATTCATCTCTAATGTCTTTATGTTGTGAAAACATCTTCAAAGTTCCTCACCAACAGCTTCAGACCAAAGTCTTGATATCAGATTAACTGTGTAAATAATAATTACACATTCTTTGTCTGTTAAAGTTCTGTTCTATCACATGTTGTGAATGACGTTCATCTCCTTTACAGTCGACCAAGAGAAACATCCCCATGCTGTTTGTCCGAGGAGACGGCGTCGTCCTCGTAGCTCCGCCCCTCAGGGTGGGCTAGTCCTCGACCACTTCCTGGTTTCTAACACTGAGGAGGGGGGCTGTATGCTCAAACATCTTCAGACTGTCAACACCGTCCTCCTAACATCCACAACACGCTGCACCGCTTCACTACTCATCTCCATCTTATGTCTTTACTCAAAGACAGAAAGAGGACTTTTGTTTTGGACAGAGAGACGCCATTTTCTTTTGTTTTCATTTGGGTACAATGTTGTTAATAAAAGGTGGTTTCAGGCCACTGTCTGAGTTCCATTGCTCAGGTTTTTGTACTGGATTGTGCTCAGTAGAGCAGTAGATAAATCCCCACCGTAAGTTGTTGAATATTATTTTGAGTTACCTCTTTTTCACAGTCTTTGAAAGTACCGGACCGTGTTTCAAGTGTCTCATCGTGGTTTCAGGTAACTGCTTCAGATGTTAGCTTTAGCTGTAGTTTTTTTTACATGTATATTTTGTAGTGTTTCGTGGGACTGGAGAGTGCATCGGGCTCAGATGTCAAGATTTGGTTTCATTTTGGTTTCGGTAACTTGAATAAAAAAAGGTAATTTGAAAAGAGAAGTGTGTTTCAAGTCTTTGCTCCAGAAGTTTGTTCTGTGTCACTAATGATGATAATTAGAGCCGCGGCGATGAGTCGGCACTAAATCAACGGAGTAGTAGTAAATGAAATACGTTTAGGTTTAGATCTGTTGGAAATGTATTTAAGTCATTTATCTTCCATTTTCTGACGTTTGTACAGACAAAATGATAAATCCAGTAAATATTTGGCAGATTGGTCGATTAAAGAAATAATAGAAATAATAATTCATTCTGGTGTCTGTATAGTGCAAAATGACCCACTACTCCTCTGACCATGAATATATATATATACAGTATGTATCACCATTTTATTTATGAATTGACAAATGTGTGTATATATATATATATATATATATATATATATACACACACACACACACACACACTTCATTACTACAAGTAAAACATACTTAAAGTAGGATAAGTAGTACTCATCATGCAGAGTGCTACTTTGCATGACAGGATTATTATTACAGATGTGTTGGTAAACGTTGAGCTGGTTTTATTTACTGAACACTTGAACACAGTTGGGCTGAGCTCGACTACCAGGAGAAGTGAATGTAAAGCTCCGGGTCAGTGTGAGTATGTTGTACATAAATAACGTGTTGAGAGTTTAGCACTATTTAAATACAATATAAACTACGATGAGTTCTGCATTATTACCAAGTCTCTCTGGCCTGTGCCTTGTGGAGCTCTGGGTCTAAAATGTATTTTATTTCATTGTGTTCACATAGTGCACACTGTAAATACTGTTGTATTACAGCACACTGCCTTTAAAGGCAGGGTAGGTCATCTTGAGTAAACTGGCATGCATACGCTGTATGTTTAGCATTACCCAACCTAAAAACTCAGACCAGTGTTGTCAACTCTTCCAGTAAAAGTAGCTAGCAGCACCATAGCTCCAAAAGTCGCTAAGCTAGAAAGTTGCCAAGTCGGCAACACTGACAGCAACGTTTCTTCAGGCCTCCCTCCAAAGCCACTCCCCCAAAATCATCATTACCAATGTATATATACCATAGACTGTATAAGAAGCGGCATTTTGGCCGTCGCCATCTTGTTTTTTTGCAACCAGTGAACAGAAGTGACCGTATTTGGACGGTGGAGGAGTGATGCCATACGGCTCTGGTAGCGACCTGTCAATCACAGTAGCCCCGCCCTAAAGCATACCCTGCTCTATGGTCTATTTGACTCGAAATGGACCATCTGGTAGAATCAAATACGTCATTTAGTATCATGTTGTAGCCACATGTCTCACACACACACTCACAAATAACACACATCTCTCTGGATCTCAAGGCTCCATCGTCACGGGAACATTCCTCCGCGGGTCAACGAGCCCTCTTCCCAGAAATCATCAACATTTTAGATAACATTTAGTTGAGCCGACATCACAGCCACGTATCTCACCATATTAGGTCGTATCTAACTGAGCCAAAAGGTGCACACACACACACACACACACACACACACGCACACACACAATCACAAAGAAGGTTATAAAAAGGGACGATGGACACCACAGCTTTAGCTCTTTGCAAATAAACCGCTCAAGTGTATAAGATCTCATCTCTCGTCGACTCTTTTATTTCATTAACATCTGCCACTACGAACATCATTTACTAAATGAACATCATGCTGTATTGAAGAAGACTTGAAACTAGAGATTGAGACCATAAACTCATGTTTACAATGTTTACTGAGGTAATAAATCAAGAGAGAAGTAGAGTCATTTTCTCATAGACTTCTATACAACCAGAGGAGTCGCCCCCTGGTGGACACTAGAGAGAATGCAGCTTTAAGACACTTCAGAATACAGACACAGAATGTTCTTTTTTCTGTTTTTGCTGTTAAAGATTTCGATTCATTGATTGCTGTCGGGATGTAATGATAAGTTCAACAAAAATATTTAAAAAAATGTTTTTGAAGAGGGTTAACTAACCCGCCTTTAACTAACCGACACACAAAAAGGTTCATGCAGCCGTGCTGTTAGACATTTAAATCTATAACAATATGCTGTATTGTAGAAACTGTTCACATGTTTTCTGTTTAAACTCTTCGCCGTCTGTAATGCAACAGATAAGTACAGCTTTCAAATGTGTTGTGGAGTAAAAGGAACAATATGTTGAATCATAAAACGGCAAGAAAAGGGAAAAAACCAAGTACAACAGTGCAAGTACTGGAGTAAATGTACTAAAGCCTTGTATTGTTGCGTTCCGCCCACCAGATGGCAGCATAGCTCTACGGCGAGCTGCCAGGATTGTATCTGAACAGGCTGCTGGTTTAATCTCTAAAGACCCAGACAGAACTATCAGCATCGACCTCACAGTCACAAACACGGTGTTCTGCAGAGTTCACTTCGTTCTGTTGTACTATTATCACATCAGTTGTTCAGGACGCACTCATGATACAGAACGTACACACTGTTCTCTGCAGAGCAAGGCTCATAATCTGAAGTGGCCTTTTCTCGACTCCCAGAATCCCTCTGTTTCCTGTAGTGTGCAATATGATATAAAATGAAAGCCTTTATATTTGCTTCATCTCTTAAGCAGGTACTCGAGATCACAGCTGTCATTTCGGTCGAGGTGCGTAGGAGGTTTATGTCTCTGAGACGTCACGCATTGGCCTCTGTGGCGCTCACAGGTGTGAAAAGTGACATTTGAAGAATTCAGGATATTTCAGCCGTTTCTTAGTTGAAACATCAGATTCCTAAACAGGATTATAACCCCAGTGTGGGACAGGAAGTTCACCTGGAAGCAGCATGGCAGACATGCGACTCTTCATAAAAACTACAGGGATACATGGAGATCTGAACCAGTTATTCCTGTTTTCTGTTATATCTTCTGTTCGTATTTAAAAGGAGCACTGACGTCGTGGAGGTTCTTCACCGGGAATAAGAACCGTTTGGTGGAGCTCGGCTGCACCGCCCGTCTCGCCACATCACCGTCGGAGCCCGTCATCACTGAGCTGAGCCGCCTCGGAGGGACGGTCACTGTAACGCAGCAGCACACAGGCCGGAGCCTAATGCACGTTAACGAGGAGCTCAGCGTCCCCTTCACGATGCTCACAAACGAGTTAACCAGGAGACCTTACTCAATTTAGGTAAAAGCAATAAAACAAACAACAACAATGTAACACAACTGAAGTTATTTAGAAATGTTACAAATCAATTCCAAATGAAGTTCCACTGTCTACTTTGGTTTAAGTCTGTTTGATATTTCTTCTGTTTTTGTTTTGTTTATAAATATTATAATACATATAAGGAAGCCAAATAGCACTTGGGTGTCTCCCCTTAGTACTTGTTACAAACCATGTATGTGATGTCATCTCAGTGTGATGTCATGTTCAGGTAAAGTCATTTGTAAACAGTGGTCCTTCTCTTCTGCTCTATATTGCCTCTCGAGTTGTCCGACACAAACCAAAGAACTTGAGCGACTGGACGGTAAATATAAAAGAGCTTCGTTGTTCTTATCACCAGTACGTGATGTTCTGCACATTCCAGCGAGCAGTTTGAAGTGCTCTCAGACACGACGGTCCTCAAACATCACGTCATCCGATTCCCAAAATAAATGCTTAACAACCTCGTGCTTCACGTCTTCGCACTTGTGTCAGAGATATTTTGTTGCGTTCTTAGCACACTCGGGCTAACGGGGTCCCTGAATGTGGCTGAACTCGTTTAAATCGGCCCCCGTCACTTCTCCAAACACTAACACTTGTTTGTCTCCTTCTTTACGGGTCACAGAGGTGAGCTCACATGTAAATGCTAAATGGACTCTACTTGTACAGAGCTTTTCTAGTCTTCTGACCACTCAAAGCTCTTTAACACTGGATGACATCATTCACACCCACACTGATGGTAGGGGCTAGCATGCAAGGTGCCACATGCTCATCAGGACTAATTAACATTCATACACCGCAGGAACAGTCTGTGGGAGCAACCTGGGGTTAAATCTCTCGCCCAACGACACATCAACATGGACCAGTGGAGCCGGGGATCGAACCGCTTTCAAAGTCACTATAGGAATCAGTACCCGTTTTAAATTCAGCTTTTCTGTGATAAACAATATTATTTGTAACATCAATGCGACTGTAACATCACATTGAAAAATAAGCAAACAATATGATACACATTCTAATTAAAAAAGGTGCATTATTTGTATTTGTATTTGATTTCTGCTCTTTTGTACTTTGCTTCTTGTACCAACACCTTCTCATCCAGACTCGTCACATACCGACGCTAGTCAGGAGGCCTTGGCGTCCCTTTCTAGCAAAAATTATGACGCTCCACTTTGGTCGCAATGAACGTGTGGTTAACTTTGTACATTTTAAACAGAAACACTTGGGTTCAGTAAAAACATCGCGGTTGGGCTTAAAAAAGGACGTAACGTAAATAAAGTAACATAAGTGCTGAAAACACGTAACTTTTCAAATGACTCAGGACACTTTGGGACATGAACACTGGTCTCCTGGTTGAAAGTCGTGTGTTTGTTGCGTTCTTTGTTTGTTGCGTTCTGTTTGTTTGTCGTGTGTTTGTTTGACCCCCCTGGAAATGACAGCGATGGAGTTCACCTCGGCCTAACTGTCTGCTGTTTGGTTCTGGGCAGGTTGGGTACAGCAGGTTCATCGCAGCTTCAACTAAAACAGTAAAAGTGACATAAAAACCAAAACAATGATCAGCGGAGCGGCACGGCGACCGTTATATAAAAGAAAATGACTGATGATGACTGGAGCTCGATTGCAGCTGCTGCTGTAGACGAGGTGGAACACTTTTTGACAGGAAGGTTAAACTCTTTGTTGTAACTCCTGGCAGTGTTGTTAGTCCATAAGTGTCACAGAGTTGATAAGAAGAACTGGAAATAGACTCAGTGTAGGTTTGTCACATGGTGAAGCATTGTGGACAGGAATAGCTGCAGACAGAGGTGACACGTAGCACGCTGAAGCACGCACACACACACACACACACACACTCTCACACACACACACTAAATCCGCCTTTGAGACAGGCATGTGACCCACATAGAGAAAAATAATCAAATCGAGGCTTGTGGAACATTGGAGCAGGGCGTCCTTGAATTAATAAAAGAAACACAAACACACACACACACACACACACACACACACACACACTGCTTCTCTCATGGAGGTGTCAGAGATATCACTCGCCTCCTACTGTCTGCTGCTCTTTTTCTGTATTTAACACCGAGCACATGTTTAACTTAGTACTCGTTGGGGTTCTGGTCGTTTTGAACCGCATCATTTAAAAAAAATCTCTTATCAGTGCTAAGAATTGTAAAATAATTACTGCTTTTACTCTTCCTGTGGGCGTAACAGCAACATGCAGATTACGTGAGACCCACTTTTTTGGGGCGTCGTAAAAATGTGTTTTACAGGTTTAAAAACAGCTTTTCTGCAGACGACGGGAAAAATATAAAGTGTGGGAAGAAGAGGGGTCCTCATCGGATTGTATTTCCCACTCGTTCCCCTGAGTCTGTCTACATGTTGGACAGTTTAACAGTGTTGAGGTATGTGTGTGTGTGTGTGTGTGTGTGTGTGTGTGTGTTACATAACATGTCACGGCTGCCTGTCAGAACACACACATGATCTCACAGCTAAATCCCCTCCCCTCTCCTCTTACTGTCTGACTCTATACTGTACATTGTACATGTAGCGGACTCTGCATTGTGTGTGTGGTGCATTTGACAACAACAAAAATGCTTGCGTCTATAGGGGGGGGGGGGGGGGTGATGTCAAAATTGAATCTTTAGTAGTTTTGTCACAGTTCAGGAGCAGTTTGCCTAAAAGATTGGTGAGAAACTGTCTCAGTTCGAGATGTGCTTCAGGAAAACAGGTTCAATTTGTTGTCTCATCAAAGTTGCTTTCTCTGTTTTCTTCAACTTCAACTTGCAACTTTATTCGTCCCAGAAGGGCATTTTGTTTTGTAGCATTGAGCTCAACATGAAGCAAACATGAGATAACATTTGTGAGAGTAACACACTTTTTAAATGTTTTGGTGTTTTTGTAGTTACTTTTTGTCGATGGTAGTCTGTGTCTCTGTAGTTGTTTTGAGTGTTTTTGTATTAATTCAGTCTCTTTGTTGTCGTTTTAAATGCTCTTAGATGGTATATTTGAGTTGAGACAGGACAGATTGTGAAACGTGATGCTGATGTTTTTTAGCTTTTTCCTCAGGAGGTTTAGGATCAGAAGAAAAACACAGTTTTTGGGTTTGTTCCCTGAAATGCTGTGATCCTGCAGTTTATGTGGCGTTAGAACTATTCTGATTTCTTACCATCCAGCCGGTGATGGCAGGAACATCCACACCGTCAGATTATTTGTTTGGGATTTGCCTGAGATGCAAAGCCAAGAATTTAAATTATGATGCGAAAAACAAATTGATACCCTGTGTCCTCTTCCTCTAACAAGTGACCCATTGTAGGGGTTAGCAATCACAGCCCAGAGGGATCAGTTATACAAGAGAACCGGACAGATGGCCAGAAAATACCAAGATGCCACAACCGTTTTATGATGCCAACGCAGATCTGCCTGCTGAGCTGAAGAGCAGCGACCCAGGCTCAGCTGTGTGTGTGTGTGTGTGTGGACTCGATGTGCCACTATGTCTTAAAGTTTAGATGAAAATGTGGTCCTTATGTAATCCAGATTGTCTGTTTCAATATCCCTTGACTGTATTCATGTTTTTAAGTGGTGTCTACACTTTTCTCATTCCTGGTCGCTATAAACACTTTCAATGACTCGCTGACCAAAACCTTCTCAAAAACCAAACTGTTTGCTTACATTTCATTTAATAAACCTGTGAAAACAGGTTGTGTACTTTGTGGTTTAGTCACACAATCTATCCATGACAGAGGGATAAAGAACATGATATTCACATGGATTACTAAACAGGGCCTACTAAGCACAGGCCCAGGGGTCCAAAGTGTCAGAGGGACCCCCCCCCCCCCAGGTCTTCATCTACAAAATGTCATACAAAGAGACACAAAACAACAACAAAGAGAACAAACTGTAAAGTGTGTCTTGCTCCTATGTAACAGATGTCTGTGCATGTCTGGGCCCAGAAGCCCATCCTCTGATAATCCACCCATGCATATATAGTGTTGCATAATAACATGATGAATAAAATCCTCATCATAAGCATGTAACCCGAGTCCTTGCTAGTTTTGGGAAGAGTATACGAGAACGGAAGAGAGGCTTTGTGGTGACTCCAGACGTGCATACCTGAGAGCTGCCCAGTGTGACCACAGCCCACTGGAGCAGTCAGGAGTCACATGTCTTCAACTGGAGCTGTCCATGGAAATAAAAGTCTTTAACCTCTTAAGCTTCTGCAGTAAGGAAGGCTTCATGCTAATGAGTCTGAATTCCTCTGTACATTGACTAGTGGCACAGTCAGCAGGACAAAGAAGACACACCAGCCTCATATATTATATCATATATCATAAATATATTGTTTACTCAGAGTTTAATGGAGCTTCGAGCAGTTTCTATTTGTTAATATTCCGCTTTTACTCCACGCACCGTTAAATGAGTAATACCAGTTCACCCTGTTATGACTCATCCCTCCAGTCATTTTGACTGAAAGGTGTTTTTTTTGGCTTCATATTCATCAAGTTCCTCTCACCTGTTCCACATTCTTTTACATCTCCGTTAAACTGAAACATCTCATTTTGTGGAGCATCGATACATCGATGTCATCAGATCGTTTGCATGTTTCTAATGTGACGGCCGGCACGAGTCAGTGCTCGAGGTTTGACATGTGTCACGTGACCTCCGTGCGGCCGCGTGAGTGCGTTTGATTTGATGTAATCGGTGAGATGTCCTCTCATTCGGCTGAGAGGCAGCAATGACTCATGGGACACCAAATGTTCGAGAAATTAAAAATGTGTGTACACACATCCATCACGTCAGCCGTACACACACGAGTTCAGGGCATTTTTTATTTCTCGATTTGAGACGTCCCGTTTTCACCAGTTTGGTTTGTGATACAGAACTTATTCTATGCTTCCTCTCTCTTTATTAAACTTTCCTCTCTCTAGTGTTTGTTTTTCTCATTATTATTTTTACCCTCATAATTTAGAATGGTCATTTACCTCGGCTTTTTAAATAGCTTTGTTGAATACTCGATTCTGATTGGTCAAAAGCATAGCAGACCGCTGATTTGAATAACAGACTGTTAATTAATTAATTAATAATTAGCACATATTTCAGAACTGTTTATTTGCCAGAGTTTATTTGACAATTTTCAGTACTATTTGATAAGATAATGCCTCATTTGCATATTTAATCATAACATTTTATAAAACTTGTAATACAAAAAAACATTGTCTTAATGTAGGTAATCACCTGGGGAATTATTTTATGGGGATATCTATCAGATATAGCTTTTACCCTATTCACCTGTAGCGTCTCCGCTTAACTTAACAACATCCAATCAGATCATTAGATCAAATGATGACACCTGTGTCTAATCAGGCCTCAGTGACTCTGTGGAGGTAGAGAGCGCTGCAGAGCGGAGCATCGGCTCTCTGTTCCTGGGGAACATTGGTGTTCTGCTGTTGGTGAAGATATTTTAAAGTTCCTCTGAGCGGCCGTGGCCCAGCAGCCTTCGTCTCTCTGTGTCCGGAAGCTTCACTGGAGCTGCATGAGCCAAACGCTCAGATTCAGAGCCTGCGCGAGGGGAAAGCACTCCTGGGTAAGTTTGTTTTTAAATGACTCCATTTATAGTTCATCTTTTGTCTTTGTCTGTGTTAATTAGTTTCTAGATGTTAGCTTACCGTTTAGCCGGAGGTGACAGGAGTCACAGGGTCATTTCGCTCACTGGACAGCGGCCCACATTATCATTCTGATTCAAGTGAAGCAGATTTGTCGGCTCAACGTTCATTCTATGAACTTCAGCATAATAGAACAAAATATAGATTTCGAGATGTTTCCTTCATTTTTTTCAGATTTATTTTTCCGTTTCATTGTTAGGTTGGACTACGTTTTTTATATTTACAATTCTTCCTAAATCTTCTCCATATGGTGGCGTGCTGACAGTGAGCGGATTATCCATCAGCCAGAGCCTTTCAGATACCTTTTTGTATTTGCTGTCCCCCACTTATGATATGCAACTTTTAAAAATAGCAACATCAGACATTTTGCCTCTTTTCAGGCTCTATCAGGATGATTTTGTCCCTTGTTAACTATCATGTTTTTCTCCAACGATGTACATTTTTGTATATTATCTCAAATGGCTTGAAAAACTGTTTGGGCAGAGCTGCGGATGTTTACAACATCTGGCTCCGCCCCTGCTGGAACTTATTCTGTCTTCACGTCTAACAGTACGATGAATGTGGGCACTCAGGTGCGGACACATTATCAGGAAATTAGAAGGATTTCTAACGGCTACAATTAAGCTGCTTTCCAAATCGCATCATTTGTCTTTTTACGTTCGGTACATACTGCAGCTGCCCTTACAAAGTACGTACTGTTGCATGCAGTATTCATTCAATTGGCGTATACAGCATCTCTACATCACTCCACACAAGTATGGTCACTTCCATTCACTGGTTGCAAAAGACCAAGATGGCGACGTCCAAAATCCAAGATGGCGACAACCAAAATGTTAAACTCGAGGCTCCATAACGGCAGTCCACAAACCAATGGGTGACGTCACGACGACTATGTCCGCTTCTTATGTACAGTCTATGGTCAGAAAAGCAAGATGAGCATGCTGACTTGCAAACTGCAAAATGTGACCGGATGCAGGACATCTTTTTGTTTTATTGGCAGACTGTGTTTGACATACTATGTATTCGGACTTACTAAATCATTTTTATGGCATACTAAATACTATGTTTCAACAAACTGGTGCCAAAATGGCGAAAAAGGGGCCACCAGAAAACTACTACAACTTTAACTGATGAGTTATGAACCTGATTTAGTTTGGACAGGACTTCAGCTCTTACCAAATGTGTTTGCTGCAGTGCTACAGTTTATTTTAGCTGAGCACATGTATTAATCAGCGTACTGCAGTGATGGTACAGCTGGTTTGTATACCAAATGACCTTTCTTTAGTTACATCCCAAACACACCTGGGTCCTCTGTTCGTGAGTGTCTTTCAGCCACCTGTGTCCACAGACCGGAGGTATGGTGAGGTCGAAGCAGCAGGTGCGGGCGTAATGCCTCAGAGGCATTAAAATGAATTGAGGTCACATGGAAGGAAGGGCGAACACACGAGAAAAAACATGAACGCAAAAGTGCAGACCGACTCTTCCGGGCTGGAGACGCCAATAATTTAGTGGCGACCTCGCCCGGTGCTATCACGGAGGATCTCAACCAGAGAATTATCTGTACACAAAACACGTCACACCAGGTGAAAGTAATTCACTGAGCTCGGCCGTTCGCGGTAGCTTCTTGTTGAGGATTCTGTACAGACATGAACGATATAAATCTATGCATTCCCCCTCATAAAATCAGAGCTAGTTCACAAACATAACTTCAAAATAACTCAACAACACTTTGGTGTGCTGGGTGAAAGTCCATTGTTTGTTTGACTCACCCACCAGAAGTCTTTCCTCTATTGTTATACGGAGTAATTTGCAGTTAGTACAGACTTCATGGGGTATAATGAAGAAAGGCGTTGTTATTGCCCGCTAAATGACTAAGAAATGTTCGTGTCATTCATCAGGCTGTTCTCAAACAGCGTTCTTCGTTATACCTATAAAAATGAATGCGAGTAATTCGTAGATTTCCCCAAAACAGTGAACGACAAAGTATAATGACTGCAAAGACCCACACAGAGCGGAAGAATGTGTCTTTCACCCCGGAGGCCACGGTTTTTGTGCCCCTTGTGAAACGACAAGTCAATCTTGATATACAGTGGGTACGGAAAGTATTCAGACCCCTTTAAATTTTTCACTCTTTGT
>NW_022280031.1:18024512-18050880 GCF_004355925.1 Anarrhichthys ocellatus
ATTTTAGCAAATGGCTGCAATGAAACAAAGAGTGAAAAATTTAAAGGGGTCTGAATACTTTCCGTACCCACTGTATTTGTCACATAACTGCTGAACACAAGTAACGCCACTTCCATAGTTTCTTTAACACAAATCATGATCATGCATGTAACGAGCAGAAATGGACACATGTTGCTGAAATTTGTTGGAAAACTCACATAACGGCAACACTGTTGCATACGGCGATGCGCTTAGCATGTCCATGTTAACATATGGCTTGTTGACATATAGAGCTCCTGGCTTGTTATGACCGCACCGACAATACTGTACGTGTCTGGAGGACTTAGCTTCACGCTGCTGGCTTCCCACCGGACCCTTTGTTCGACTCCTAAAGGGTTATTGTCACAGTCCGCTACAGGACAATGCATGGGTTGATGTCATGCATGCTGTAATTATCAGGGACCAGTGGACAGGAGTTATTTCGCCGTGGAAAAATAAAAAACATGTTTTTAGGAGTGGATGGTTGGTGCTTGCTGACACCACCCACATGAGGATGGACATTTCAAAATAGCAGACACACAGAGCCTGATGTGTACGTGAGCAACCAGTGTTATTATTATCGGTATGCCTTATCAACATAATATCATGTCTTCACTACAGTATCAGCCGTTCTGGTTATTTTGGGACAAATATCACCTGTTTTAAGGAAAAGATTGAGGTCTTGGTAAAACACTAAATAAGTAAACACTGTCTTGAGACAGACAGGATATGAACCCAGGTCCCTCTGTCGTCAAGGGCTTTGTGCACCATCTAAATAATCCACCAAGCACCTCACATGGTGGTGCATGGCTCCTGTATTCACCGTTCAGGTTACCAGGCCATGCAGTGGTATCATATGACGGAATACTTTGCTGACTTAATCCAAACCAATCAGCAGGCAAACATGTTTACAATATACATTTACATAATCGAAAGTCAGAGTTTACTATGTAGCAGAGGTGGGACCAAGTCATTGTTGTGCAAGTCTCAAGTCAAGTCAGTAACGTAAAGTTAGTTCTTCAAAGTTCTCTCCTGCACGTTGGTTGGATGCTGTCTGATTGGTTCACACAAAGTGGAGCTTGGAATTAAGTGTCAACTTGGTGGAAATGAATATTGTTCAGGTTAGTTGATTCAGGAAATCATCTTTGGGCTTGTGGGAAGGTATTGAGTATTTCGAAGTGAAAAGGCTGAAGTTTAAGTGATGCTACAAGTCATTGCTGTTAAAGTTCAGTTGCTCGTCTTTTTGATTCGTGGTCCTCTTCTTCTTCCATTTCATCCGTGTCCGAGTCGTCGGTCAAGTCTGTTGGGGGTTGGAGAGAAGTCCTCGTCAACGGTGACCGGCTGTCCTCATGGCTCCATGCCTCCATGTTGAGCTAGCAGCTACTGTCAATCTGAAATTTGATGGGGCGGCCTAACGCCCATTCATCTATTGGCTGCTGTAAATACCAACGATCCCTTGCTAGCTTTCACTTTTTACAGGAAACGCGTGCATGATGTGAACTCACAGAGCACTCTGCTAGCCCATTCATGGGAATTTTATTATCTTCAGGTTTTTACATAGACTGTATACAATATGGATGTTTTCTCTCTCCGTGACGTCTGCCGTACGTTGTTGTGATGCTCAAAGTGGGCGGCTCTTGCCGTCGTCATCTTGGCAGCAACGGCACAGCCTAACATGGCTGTAAACATGTTTATTCCTGCTGTTCAGTTGGGCATGTTAACATAAAGGTCTATGGGGATTGACTCGCTTTAGGAGCCAGCTTCAAGTGGACACTTGAGGAACTGTAGTTTTCGGCACTTTCCTTTTTTTTAGCACTGGATGTTACTGCTTGGTTTTTCATTAATATACAGAAAATATAAAACATGTTGAATGAATCAAGAGTCATCTTTTCATGGGGCTGATATGAATTGGCCACAATGTTGTGTTTCATGTTCATGTAGGGGTGGCAGTGTACTCCTTGTGTGTAATTTGTTGTTATTTCAGCTATATATCAAAGCATGCAGGACATGAGTCCCATGTATTCCCCACATGCTTCCTGTCATGTTCCTAAACCTTCAAGGCCAGCAGCTCGTCACAAACTTTACTCAAATATTTGTTTCTTTGATCTTTGCAGCTTCCTCTGTCGGAGGATGGCGTGATGAAAACACACTAAATGCTACCTAAATGTTTAGAAATATGGTGAACATTAGTATCTGAATGATCACCATCTGCTTCCTTAACACCTGCGGAGGCATTATGGACAGCAGAGACGACAGCTCGTCAACACGACTGACAGGTTGTAATGAGCTGAGGGGGACGACTAAACACCCTCTCTACTTCCTGTCTGAAACGGTATATTGACTTTAACTTTTTAAATTGAAGTTTGTCTGTTTCCCCCGAATGACAGATGTCCCGTCTTCACTTGTTGTCTGAGTACAGAATCATCTGTTGCTGTTTAAAGCTACAATAAAAAACATTATGCCACTTTATGTGTGAAATACAAATGAATTTAAAGGCAGATGATGCAGATTTTCAGAACAAAACGATGTTTAGCTTAAAACAAAAGAATAATATATGAAGGTTCCTCAAATAACTCTTGAATAAGTTCCCACAAGAACATCGATGGTACTTTCACAAAACTCTGCTCTCGTGGTTCATAGCATCGGTGGACGGTTAGGAGTGAAACAACATCAAGGGCCCCAGAGAATGAATAATAGTAGCTTCAAGCAGCAATGAATGGAAAGCAAAATGTGAAAGAGTGCAAATATAAAATATACAACAACAATAAGTAGCAAATGACAATGACAAAAAACTCTGTATTGTATTGAAAATCATGCAAGTAAAAATGTCTGTCTAAAATGTAGTGGAGCGGTATGAAGTAACGTATAATGGAAATACTCAAGTAAAGCACAACTACTTCAAACTTGTACAGAAGTTGAGTTAATGTTCTTTGTTTCCTTCCACCAGGAAAACGCACGAAAAAAAACCACGTTGTCATTCATGTATGATGATGAATCGGAAGATGCAAATGGTCTTTTTTGTCTTGTCTCTTCCAGATATTTGTGTGTGTGTGTGTGTGTGTGTGTGTGTGTGTGTGTGTGTGTATTCATCTCAACAGTTCTCTGCAGCAGAAGACCACTCAATGTGGGCACAAAGACTATAAGATAGACCCACGAAAGAAAGCGAAGCACGCAAAATCATCTAATTTGACCAAATAAGAAATCTTGCAGATGGACAACGGCTGAAATTTAGCAGTTGGAGGTTTGAAGCAGTTCACATATTTGAAAAAAATGGAAAAACTCATTTACAGTACCATGTTTGGTTTTCCAGCCATCACCACAAAGACACACTTTCAAGTGCGTTGCTCTTTTTCTGAATTGATCATAATTGACTCGATTTTGGTCAATTAAGACAAAGCACAGCAGGCAAAAACATGGATGCGTCATGACATTTGCAGTAGAAGCAGAGCAGAAGTTCGGTCCAACGTAGATGACCGGTAGGTTTAGAAATGGCCCTTTAATGTAAATTACAACCAGAATCACCAGAAACTTTATTTTATTTCTTGTTGTTGAGGCTGATTCTATGTCTCCTCCTCAATGTCTCACTGAGTAAAATAATATTCTCACATATATCAACTATATTGGCTAAACTCTCCAATGAAGATACATGAGAGCTTCCAGAACTCCTAAATGAGTAATATTATACAGTTGGCTACTTATCTTCAAAACTGGTCAAAAACCTGAAGTTATCATCCAGTGTTTTGAATTTTCTTGGACCCAAGGAGCTAAATGTTAAACTATTGTTCCTAAACCATTTTGACCTTTTTGACAAAGTAATCTGAGTTCATAAAATGTTTCCAGGAGTGCAGGTCTTGACCTGGACCAGATGCACCGAGTTAAACTCATGAAATGTTTACGTTGTTTGTTCAGTTTCTATAGTTATATTATTTGTTTCTGACATAGTGGAGGAAAGCCGAACGCTTTGATGGGATTTAATCTTAAACAGGATCCTGAGGGACTCAACCACTCGGCTCTACCAGAGCGGCGATGTTTTCTTCCTAAATTGTCAAATCAACCCAAAACTAAAGTGTTTACAGGATTCTTCTGGAATACTCAGCTGCTGGTTGATGGAGCTGTTTTGATCGTGGAGCTTTGTGGCAACTGGCCGCCCAGGGTGTCATTGTGCCGCCACAAGGTCTACGAGAAACAGCCGTTAAGGCTCGGACCGCAGTTAACCATGTGGTTCCCCACATCGACCAGGAGGAGGAGGAGGAGGAGGAGGAGGAGGAGGAAGGAGAGAATCAGCCAGGGAAGTAAAAACAGGAAAGAGTGAGTGGGTGCAAACTATAAGCTCTTAAAATGTCCTTGTCCTCTGTCACCTCAAAAGCTGCCTTGGTGCCTCCCTTTTATTGCTGGTATAATTTATAATAACACAGATTTATTTGCTTCAGATTAATGTGGACATATTTCTCATGGACATAGTGTGGGTTTAGACAGCGTCAGTCATGATAGATTATAAGGAAGGAAGGAGCTCAACAAGAGGCACTGAGATACTTTAATAAAGAAGGGAATGAAAGTGATAAAGTGAGGGATGAAGTAATCAGTGGAGAGAGAGAGAGAGATGGGTGAAGTAAAATATCTCTATCTGCCCGGGAGCCCTTGAGGTAGACGGACTGACGCCACACACATGCGTGACAGATGGACACTGCTTGGTGATGTGACATCCTGAACCCATGCAGCTATTTACCTCTAAGCAAAGTCAGCTGGCCATCCTGAGCAAATATGCAACCATCTGATTTGGCTGAGGTGACCCGTGAAGGCCTGTCGTCCAGAGATTAATATCAGCGTTGATCTGATTTGCATTCTACTTTTAATGCGAAACAAATAACTGGCAGAGCCTTTGCAAGACATTTGTCCGAGTACAGTGTGCTGCAAATGTATTCAACCCCCTTGGATTTGTTTTCCCTTTTTTGTTGCATTACAACCTGGAATTAAAATGTATTTGGATTTTATGTAATGGACCGACACAAAATAGTTAAAATTGGTTTAGTGAAATGAAAACAAATTGTTTAAAAAAATCCTAAGAAATATAAGCTGAAATGTGGTCTGATCTCCTTTGCGATGAATCCCCTAAATAGGATTGTGTGTTGTCCATAGGACACCTTGAAGCCGTACACTGCACAGAGCTATAGGCGTTATGGAAGAACCAGAAGAAAAGCCACTGCTCAAAGAATAATGCTTAACAAAGCTAGTGAAGTTTGAGGTGTGTTTTCCGTAATGATGTTACGTTGTTTACATTTTACTCAGTTCATATATTCATTAAAAACCTCGCCATGTTTTTCTTAAACCTTACGAAGTGTTTTTGTTGCCTAAATTTGAATGCACCCATTTCAAGTTAAAGACGATGCAATGACACGCAAAACGCCTAAAATGTTATGTTGTGACACGTAATGTCCTTAAAATGTCGTAAATACCTTCCTGCAGGATGCAACACCTTAGCGATGAGGTTTGAATACAGAACTTGGATCAAAGTAATGAAATGATCACCAACCATTGTGACGTACTGTAGTGCTGCCCATAGAGAAAGGATGGATGTTAAGGAGTCAGTGTTATTAAGAGAGATCAATGATGTGCAGATGCTGGCATGCGTTTTCTCAGACAACGTAAAAACAACCTTAGATCTTCATAAATTGGAAGATGCATATTGCAAAGGCGCACCTTTGCAATGGTGGTTCTCAAGTCTTGGGTGTTGAACCACATGCTTTCTGCTCTAGGCATCTCTACTGGTTAGGATGTTTTGTGCCAAGGTGTCCAACCACAAACAAATCGGTTACCAAAAGGCAACTTGCTTTTGACAGGGGAATCTGGAGCAATGTGGTTTGGATAAGTCATATTCATACCCCGCTGATGCAGAACCAATTAAACCCAAACTAAACACGAACCTAATAGATCAGACGTGTTGTTTTGCTTCTCAGCAGAAATAAAGTTCCACTGTGAGACAGAAACCTGAAAGCAGAGGGTTTGGAAGCTGCTTTTGTTACAACTAATTAAAAATACCAGACTAATGATTGAAAGATGGTTTGTGTTGCATCCACAGAAACAGGAGCCTCAAAGACTGTTCCTGACCAGTTCCATTTATTGTTAATTAGTTTTCTTGATTAGTTGTAGTGAGTAAAAGTGTCTGTTTTCAGTATCGTCAGCCCAGAGCTGATTCATCTCCTCGGTGTCAGACTGGAAGTACAGTTGGCTTCGTATGATGTTTATGATCATCAGTCTGTTGCAAACAGTCAGCAGCAGCTTGATTTGATTTAAATTCATATGGGGATAATAATGTTTTGGTCTGGACTGTGTTATGAGGCTGGTTGGGATCTTTTTGGTATTTCGTCTATCTTTAGCTGTCCAGACGGTAAGCAGCTCTGCACGCTTGTGGTGGCTTTGGCTCCCCTCTGGCAGAGGTTTTTATTCTCTGTGAACACCAATACGCTGGAACCAAAACCAAAGTGTCGAGGCCAGGGTCTGTAATGAGCTTCATGCACGAGACTGCACTGTTACACAACTCTAACCACTGTATGAATACTGCTTTATAGGCTACATGTCTACAGTCTTCACCAAAAAAATAAGAAAACGTAGGCCAGTTAGATGTAGCATGTAGTGGAGAGATTACGGCTAAAAGAAATCAGGAAAATTACTGAATTTTAATGAATGTGGACGACACCAATATGCAATGATGCAGGTATGAAGTGGAAGTCAAACAAGTCGACTTATTTTTAGTTTTTCCAGAGCGTGAGAACGTGTTACTAAATGGTAAACGATTAAAAGATTCAACACACTTTTATGCTGAAGCTAGCAGACAATCTTTCTGTTCATTCTTTGTAACTTTTGTGACCCATAACCTCCTGCTGGTTAGCAGGTCAGAGCTGTCATCACACAGACTGACGTGTGGTCTGATTACAGGTGACCTACATACCTCCTCAGAGTGTTGATGTACGGCTCAGCGTTCTGCACCGTCACTCTGCTCTTCTTCCTCCATCTCTCTCTATCGCCACTTTTTCTTGTTTGATAAACAGAGAGTCGGCTCTAGCTCCTGTTTCTTTCATCAGAATAAGTAATGGATTTAAAGCTTTCCCTTTTCTAACCTCATCTTAGATTTTTCGTCGATTAATCGATTTAACATTTGGTTCTGGGATCTCAGATTGGAAGATTTCCTGCTTTTGTTCTGTCTTATATGATGGATATCTTTCTCAAAGAAGAGAGGTTTTTTTCAAAATTGTTTGATGTTTTAGAAACAGACCTGCAAAGGCTGTTTCCAAAATTGAAAATGAATGCATTTATATCCACCGCATGATGTGGATCCGCTCCAAAATGAAATGGGTTCTTCCTCGGCCTCGTCCACCAAGTTTCATGAGAATCGGGCCGGTAGTATTTCTGTAATCCGGCTGACAAACCAATAAAGTAACCTCCTTGGCGGAGATAATTACCGACATAAAATCAAACTGCAAACAACAACAAAACATGAACATTGTTTAAAAGATAATGTGATTTTAAGAACTTTTTGTTTCAACAGTGCAGCCTTTCAGCATGACTGTCGAAGCACCTTACCAGCATGTTTTTCTCATCAGAACACACTTAAAAAAAACTTTGGCTTTGGCTAAAATTAAACTTTGGCTAAAATAAACATTTTCCATTCGCTATGAAAGATTTGTTGTCGAAGAAAATGTTTAAAGTGGCTGTAAATCAAGTCAGACAGACACACACACATTAACCAGCCTCACACTAAATTGCACCACAATGTCTCCATTCTTCTCTCACACACGAAACGTGACTCCCCCGCTGAGCGCTCTGTGGATCTAACCTCTTCATCCTGTCGTCTCTAATATTTAAACAAATCATTTAATATCATCTAATATCTGGCTCACAGCAAAAGGGGGGGGGGGGGGGGAGAGACACAGAAGTTCTGGGATAATACTTTAGGATGTTTTTTTGTGTGATGTTTAACTTGGTATTTAGATTTTTTTTTTTCTTATCCAGTTGTATATTTTAGCTTCTTGAGGTTGAGATGGTTTTATAAGTGAGTTGTTTGTGTAGACTGTCAGCTTTTCTCAAAGAAAACATATTGAGTTGCTGTTTTCAAAAAAGGGCAAGTTCACCCAAACCAGACCAATGGGCCGACCCACTGTTTATATAGATGTGAAGCTTTGCGATACTGTTTGTTCCCACAAATTGATCTGGTCTCTTTTTCCCAGCTTGCCGTAGATGGCGTTAGCCAGTTCCCACTTCTGTTTAACGATATAACTACATTAACGTGCGCTTGACGACCACTTTAACGGTGGCTCGGCGACAATGTAGTTGGCCACTTTTGGCCGTTTAGTTGCTTTAGTCGCTCGTAATGTGAACACAGCATTGAAATCAGAATGCATCCTACCGCTGAGTAATAAACATATAAACTGTTCCACTATTTGCCACAGAGTTGGTATCAGCCACCAACTAGCCTAAAGACCACCTCTCGACCACACACCATCCCGATAAAACAATGAGATTTAGAGATTACCCAGAGGAACATGGATGTTGTGTAAACAATTGGTTGCTTTTGAATCTTAAAGTGTTTTAAAAAATAATCTAATTCCCTTATTTCTTTAGTAAGGTCATAACGTCATATCGTCAGCATAGAAAAACATTAACACGGCTCGACGCAGTCAGAGGATGTAAGATTTGTAATTTGGGTGAACATTGTGTTGTAAACTAAATCAAACGAACCAGACATTTAGATAAACTGGCGATTTAATGTCTGCAATTGGGGTTTGGTTTGAGTGAGTTGCCGTATGCATTCATCAGATGTGTCCTTTCACCTCGGCCGGCTGTAGACCAGCCCCGCAGGTATAACTTTACACTCGACTGGCTGATGTGCATTCATTGCTTCCCTCTCTCTTCTCTTATTTATGTAGTTACACTGTGGCGGCGGATGGCTTTCTTCAGCACGCTCCGCTCTCCAACGTCAACCTCTTGGTAAAGGATAGCAGGTAACTGAAGGCCTTGGCTGACAAAATGACAGCAGTGTTGAAGACTGGAGACCTCTGATGACCTCATTCTAATTTTGCAACAAACTTGTTAAGCCATCATTTAGAGTCAATGTTCTAGAGAATGACATGTTGCTGAAGGTACGTCTCTAGTTAGCTTTGCTGTAACCCAGAGCAGTGTTTACTTAATGTACATCTAGAATCACACTGATAAGCAATCGAGGGTCCCATTTAGTTCTGCCTTCTTGTAATATAATGTATTGCTGTGACCACTCGCAAACAAAATATATCAAAGCAACTTGTTTAAGTTTGGGGAAATATCACACACTGTGGCAGGTTTAAGGTAAAGCAAAGCCCCCAACACTCATGAATGTGTTTAGCTAACTGATACTTCACTTGGATGTTTGATCTCAAAGTATCCTCTTACAACAGTTCGTACATCTTACGAAAAATTTACTTTTCATTTTTCGTGCTTTCCTACAAAAGTCCAGCAACACGTGTCAATTTCTGCTTCTTACATGAATAGTTTCTTTCATAATAAGCTTCCGTCTTCACAGGAAACAACTTGTTCACGTTTAAGCAACAAACCTACTTAGTTCGGTTAACAGTTAAATGTGATGTGCGGGACAAATGGCAGATAATGTTTGATTGTGAATTAGAAAACCAATGATACAATGTGCACCTTAAATCAAATGTTGTTTTTTGTTCAGAAATTCAACGACAAATCGTCTACACAAATTTGCTACCGTTCTGTTTCGCACTTCCTACTGGCTTCTCTACGTACGGTGGCAACTCTAGGTACGGTGGCCAAAGCGCATGAAAACGAAAGAAAAAACTACAGCTCATGGTCATAACATGAACCTGTAAGATTGTTACATTATCTGGGAGAGTCCTGTATTTCTGTTAAGCAACACTGACATCGCATATTGTTTAAAGAGAGATTTTAAATGGGAATACAGAATACCACTTTTTATCTGTATTGGGAACTCAATGTGATTGGTTGTCTGGATTTACAGTCTACCGAATATTTTGAGATCGGGGAACCGTTCGTCCAAACTGATTCACTTCCTTCTTCCTGCCTTAACTCGGGGTAGAATCAGGATGGATGCAGCTCATGGTGGACCTTTTTTAAGTGGTGGTTTGTAAACCACTTTGAGGTCAGGTTCTTCTGTTGGGTTTGGTGGCCTGCCATTGGCTGTTGGGTACAGCCATCGTGTTGTAGTGTGGGAGCTGAAATTCAAGAGAGATCTTCTGAAGCTCATTTTTGGAAAAATAAATTATTTCCAAAGTTTCAAATCAAGGACTCGGCCATGTTGAATTTATTTACCTTGACTGCCTTCTATGAATTACTTAAGTGTCTTTGTTTCACATGGTTGTCATCTAATATTATTCCTCCCTCTATTTGCTGTATCAAATAACAATAGCCCTGTTATGCTGCTGTTCTTTCCTCTGGTTGCTGAAGAAGGCGTCGCATTGCAACGAAACTCTTCAGGTGTTCAGCAGTTTATATAAGATTTAGTGCTGGGCAAGTTAACGCGTTAATTTCGCGTTAACACATTCATTAATTAACGCAGACAATTATTTTATCGCGTGTTAACGCATTTTTTAAATTTATTATAATCTTTTAATTTTTTTTTATTGAAAGACAAGAGACAATACATAGACATAACAACAAGAGGATGACAAGAACAGTGGGATCAAAGCCAGCAAACATCCTATAGTCAGTTGTGTATGACAGACTGTCTCATGTTTATCGTTTTGTATTGGAGATGATATGTTCCTTCAGGGTTGCCGTAGGGAAAAGGCGACTTCCGCTTCTGGTCGAGGGGGGGGGGCAGAAATAAAGAGAGAAGCACCAGCTGTTGCTCTCCCTGGAGACTACTGGACATCGCTGCCGTAAAGTCAGCAAACACTCAGATCTCCGTGGTCAACTCAGCAGACACTTACATGTTAGTGCACCTATATGCTGAAAGTCACGGTAAACGCATTTAAACAGCATAGATCAGGAGCGAGCGAAGGACTTTGAAAGTTAGCGGAAAGATTAACGTGAGACAACATCCGGTTTCTTCAGACGAACATCCGGTTTTCAGAATAAGATGCCAACAAAGTATGAATTATATTCACATTAAGTATAAAACATGCTACCTGCATCTCGTGAACCAAATCTTATTGCCCTTTTGTTCATATAGCAGCACTTTTAAAATAAAAGTGCGCAATACACTACTTTTGAATTCATTATTGAACTTTGCCATAACAATGCGATTAATCGCAAAAAACTCCATGCGATTAATCGCGATTAAATATTTTAATCGCGATTAAATATTTTAATCGTTGCCCAGCACTAATAAGATTGTGTACTTAATTCTTCCACTATTAAATCTGAGGAGTAAAAGCCCTGCAGCAGTCGTCCACACTCTCTTTCCCACATGTATTAGTAGCCTGCTGCTATTCATTGAAGCTTTGTTTCACTGCTTCAGGGTACAATACAGCATTCAAACTGAAACCAATTGTAACAAGGAGGAATTGGTGCCTTTGAGGCTTAGTAAACTTTGGCACAAACACAATGATAAGGATCACTGCGGTTTCTCTCCATCTGCCGTACACGCAGTGGAACCTCCTGCCAAAGTCTATGTACAGGATTCTCTTGGACCACCACCTTGTCTTTGGCCAATCCCATCTGGATCATGTGGATGCTGCTGAGCTCGACCCGTCGAAGCTCCAACTGCAGGTTGAAGGCGGCTGCGAAGCCAGATCTGGGTTCAGGTTGCTGCCGGAGGACCGGCAGGAGTCTGAGCTGAAGGAGTTTCTGGTGAACCTGCTGGCCGTAAAGCATTGTGTCTCCCTGAACAGCAGCTGCTGCATCAAACCAAATACTCACCCAATGGGATAAATAAGCAGTACATCAACCACATTTAGAGGTGTTTTTTTTCTGTAATATGTTGTATTTGGACATTATATTTATTGAACCTGGTTGCAAGGCATGCTGCCTTCAGGGTCTGACCTCTTTATAAGACATGTGTCACGCCGAGTGAGCTGGCTCTGTTATTCGCTTTCCTTTTCTTTTATAAAGTGTGTAACGTTGAGATATGAAGATATGTTAGCATGCTCTGTGGCGTTGCAGCTTCAGAGGAAACTGAACACACAGTGACCTCACACCGAGGTGTGTGTGTGTGTGTGTGTGTGTATGTGTGTGTGTGTGTGTGTGTGCGTGTACTACGGTCTCAGAGGGGACCCGGGCTGTTGATGTAACACTTAGTCTGAATGAAGACCATTATTTTGCTTTGTGTTGGTTGGTAATAGTATCCAACAGTGTGTGCGTGTGTGTGCGCATTTTCTCTCCGTGGTGCTGCTGTGTAGTGAATGTAAAACGACGCCTTTGAGGTTACATGTGTGCGTATCCTATCCAGTGTCTTCGTTCTTAATAGTTTATTTAGTGTAGTGTAGTCCCAGCTCTACTGTCCATTCCTGCTTGTTCTTACTTAGCATCCAGTGGGTCCTTACCTCTGACACAAACGTATCACATGTTATATAATGTTTTTATTATTTCATCCTTGTGTCTAAGTTTAGTACGGAGCGCTACTTTTGCCATCTGTCTACAGCTGAATGAATCTAGAATATTTCCCGGGACCTTTGTGCGGATAAAACCGGGCGTTCCAAACGTGTCAAATGGCGGGTCGACTGTAAGGTGACGGTCACGGTCATCGATCTGCCGTTGCTCTGCACTGGTAGAAAATACAGTGAACTGTCATGAGGAGTTTCAACTCAAAGACTAAACACCCACTGGTCAACAAAACAGGACCGGTTTCCTTGAAAGAATATTTTCTCTCCTTATTTCACCCGATTAAGAAGTTTTTTGTGTTCTGAGGAAAGCCCCCAGCCAAACTGTCGGGTATGAAGATAAATGGGTCACATACGTGTCACTTTTTTCTACTTTGACAACTGAGTTGTTTTGTTCAGGTTGCAGCACACAGTTCCTTCTTTTAGGTGTTTTCTTTTTTTAGAGTTTTCATATCCGTGCTTGGTAACACTTTCTATGACGTCCGTGTCTTTATTGCACTATAAACATATTCACCCTATAATCATACAGCACTCCCAAATCCTCACAATGCTTTATAACAATAATAATTATATATTATTTTAGAATGACCTATAAACTCACAAAGTTTCATTACACTTCATAATCACTTACTGGCATTTTCTTTCTGCAAGAATCTTTGTGTATTATTATTCCCATAGTTGTAATACATTATAACCGTTTTTATGATGCACTATATTCACTGTTATAATGTATTATAATTCAGTATAATAGGTTGTTTGCTTTAAGAAAAGTGAATAAAATAAAACCCATCATTACAATGACCACTTAGGGTAACTTATAATCACATTATAATCTACTTTAACTGTGATTATACAGCATTATAAAGATATTATAATGTATTAAAACTATGGTAATTATTATACGCTTTGATCCAGCAAAAAAGTCAGTGACCAACAATCATGAAGTTTTATGATACATAACCTGTTACTGTTATAAAGCATCAAGGAGATGTATGAGTGCTTATAACTACGATTATAAGCAGGTCACACAGTATTATAAGACGTATAATGCATCTATAGATGGGGGCGTCACAGAAAGTGTTGCTCAGTGCTTCTCCTCTTTAAGTCTCTGCAGTAAGTCACATAAAGTCCACAGGAAGAGAAAGAAATGTCTGCTGTTGGAAAGGATCCTGTAAAGAACCAATATAGCGACGTTGAACAGGAGGAAGCCAGTTAAACGTCAAACGTTAAAGTGTGTTGCTCTCAGCCTGGATAAAGTACCAGCAGTGTGACATTCGTTGTGGACCATCGTGTAACTCCCTTCAACAGGGAGTAGCCTGCGTCCAATCCCCGTTTACTCATTTTAAACATTCCAGCTGGCATGTAGCTGGCTTCACCGTCGTGTTCTTAGCACAGTTTACAGAGTCAACAAGAAAAACAAGGATGTTAGCATGAGCAGCTACAGACGCCACAGAAAGTGAAAAGACATCCATCTAATGAAGCGCGACACTGGTCAAGTGATGGTGTGATTGACAGGTGTCTCGTCTTCAGAGACGGCTTCAGCGTGTGTGCGTGTGTGTGCGTGTGTGTGTGTGTGTGTGCGCGTGTGTGTGTGCGTGTGCGTGTGCGTGTGTGTGTAAGTTTGCATTACACCTGTTCTCATTGTCCTCAAAGTGTCTGTCAGACAGACGGAGAGAGAGAAAGTGAAAGAGAGAAGGAAAGGAAAAGACAGAGGAGGGAGAACGAGGCGAGGATTAAATAAGAGAGAATAGAAATGATCGGAGGATCGATGGAGAAACAGGAGTAAAGGCACCGGTGTAGCCGACGTCGATGGTTTGAGAAGCCTCACGCCTTTACAACTTTGGAATTGAATTAATGAATCACACTTATATCTGAATTTTTGTTACTTGGCACGCGTGTGCGATCACGTGACGGGTCACAAATAGTTCACTGATAAAAGCACTTTAATATAACATGTCTGGTGATTTTGTGGGGAATGGGCTTCGGCCTGGTTTCTAGTTTTAATTATGATCAGCTGAGAAACACAGAAAGACTATTGTGAATACACAACAAATATATTTCATCAAAAAAAAACTCCAAGTCAAATAAACACAGCTGTGCACACCGGCCACACTAGTGGGTCACACTTTGAATATACTGTCAGTTGAATGCCACAAAACTGCGTCGCTATAATGACAAACACTCGACCTGAAGACCTTTACCTGTTGTCTTCAGGCAGCGAGACAATTTCCGGCTCAGCAGGAGAAGAACCGCCACGAGGACAGAAATTCATCTCCAGCTGTTCCGAGTCGACGTGACATATTTGTTCTCTGCACGTGTGAAAACACGGTTGCTTTTAAATGAGTCAAACAGGAAGTGACTTGAAAAAAAAAGAAAATCTATTTCTGGTGGCACTTCTAAGAAGATGCCGTTTGAGTTGCACGGCCATTTCCTGCAAACATACAACCCCCAAATAAGCATAAAGTACAAAGCATGACAGTCGGTATGTCACATGAAACACTGTTCTTCTTTAGTGCTCCTGCAATCATCTTTTGGTAATTAATTCCTCTGGACTTGAAGATGACTGATCTTCAACAATGCTTCATGTTATGTAGCATTGATAAGAAGTAAATTAGCATCAGTACGTGGTCATAAACTTAAAGTTGGCTTTAATGCATTCTGGAGCATAGCCAACCTGCGGCGCCACCTGCGGAGGCACCGCCCCGCAGGGAGCATCAGGGAGTTGGGGGTGAGATGAATTTTTCTCCCCCATGAGGTCATGGCGGCTTTGCCCTGACCTGCTGCTCGTAGAGTGAAGCTGAGCCTCGGAGCGGCACTCCAGTGGGTTTGGAACAAGCGTTCACGGTATAGTTTGGAGACACTTTTTGTTTTTTGTGGAGGATGGGAACCAGCAAATGATGGAGAAACACTGAATACTGAATGAATTCAGTCTCTTGAGGAAGTGGCATGCATGCATGTTAGCACAAGCACTTTGGTGAGGTAATAAACCATTATGGAAGTAGTGGACAGTCAACACCTTTACATGCACCACATACTCAGTTTTCAGACAATATTCATATGAAAATGGGTTAGTGAAGATTAATATTCCCGTTGACATGCAGCGGTCCATATTCCGATTAATGTAAAATGACCCCATCCTCATCACCAGGGCCGGTGAATCCCACGTCGACGCCATTCTCGGCCATGTTTGACGGGTCGATGCCCCGACATGTGGTTTGACACGTCAACATAAGGAGAAGTGGAACAGGCGGTTTAGTCTCTCTGTTGCTCCATTCACAATAAGACATAATCCAGAATATGAAGTTCATATATAGTGTGCATGTAAACGTGGTCAGTGTGGATAAGTCTTTCACTTTGCTCCACTCTGTACTGAACACTGGGAACTAATAGGAGTCAACACATTCACACACTTCAGTCTCATCGTTTGCCTCCAGGATACATCTTTTATATATAAAAACAACAGGAGAGGCAGGGATACCGTTCCAGCTCGAGGTGCTCCGTGCTCAGCTTTCACATCTCAGGGCTGCTTCTGGCTCGGTGTCTGATAAGTGACTAAGTAAAACCTTTGTTATTGTTCAAAACAATGCTACAAAGACTATCTTTGGAGAATAACCCAAACACTGACATGGTAATATGGTGAAAAGGCACATTATAAGGACTAGGATATGATATCGAATTTGGATATGGGGGGGGGGGGTTGAGAGGGTTTTTTCGGTAGATCCTCCCCCAGGATCTTTTTGTTATTATTATTTAAACAAACTTTATTTTGACGTTTTTTTAAAGCAACAAAAACAGTTGTTTACTTTCCAGATTAATTCTGAATTGTGATTGTGTTTTAGTTCAATGTAATTCCTCCTCTCCTCTTCTTCTCGCTGTGAGTTGGTTTAGAGACCTGCATTGACTTTGTCCGTCTGTTATGTTAAGAAGACTGTTGCGCATTCATACCGTTATGTTTTTAGTCCGTTTGAACTGAGGGCCAGATCACTGAAAGGTATTTTTAACACAGAAAGTCCAAACTGAGAGCTAAGCTGCTGTTAATTCCTCTCGGGTTGCACAGAGACCCTGAGGGCATTAGGCTGGATACCCTGTCAGGTTCTGGATCAAAGGTTACTCTGTTGTTGGTCTCCAAGATTAAGATTAATGCTCTGCCCTAATTATTCTGACTCAGCGAGAGCCAGTTCTCATTTCCTTCAGGATTTCAAAGTGGAAAAATCCAGCAGCTTTTCTTAAAAAGTCCGATTCCTCCTAAATCCACCGAGAATCTGTTTCCCAATAGATATGAGAGAGTGAGGGACATGCAGGGACATACAGGGACATGCAGGGACATGCAGGGACCTGCAGGGACATGCAGCTGCAGAATGTTACAATTCATGAGTTCATGTTGACTATGTTACAGAACAGTATGGTTGTGATGACTCAGCTCTGAGTGCAATTTCATTGAACAGTAGTTATGAAGCTCACACACACATACACACACACACGCACACACACACACACACACACTGTAGGTAACACACCATCGTCTCGTCACATGATCAATTAGAGACTTGTCATTGGACAACATCAGCATACTTATTACCCAGCAATCATGATTGCATATCTGTATATGACAAAAAATACAAAAGAAAATAAATTATTCATTCAATAGAATATGTTCTATGCTGTTTTTATAGTTTATGCAGAATAAGACTATATTATTGCTACTGACTATTTTACCCCCAAACAAAAAACCACGACACAGACTAGTTTGCGTTTTTGGGGGAATATTTAGCAAATCGTTTTGACCAACGGCATGTGATTAAGGTGAGATTTTGAATTACCCTTAAACCCAAGTGTGTCCACATTGCCTGCACTCTTTGTATTGATGCCCTGGTACGGATACAGTAATAGTACTTTTGTATTTTGTATCTTAACCGCTCATTGACAGGCCGGCCTTTCATAGATGTTTTACAGAATAAAGTCTGTGAGTGAAATCTGGTGTGAAGGTTTCCGATCTTTCAGTACTACCACAGAATGTGGCTGAGGGGCTATGGAAGCACACTGGGCACAGTACTACGCCAGCTTAGCAACATGCAAACAGGACCTAGCTTCAGTGGGTGTTAAATTATACTGCTGTTGTATGTGGGGGGGGGGGGGACTGAGAGACAGAAGAAGTAGTGAGAGTGAGCCAACTGGCTGACATGATATGATCTCCTATTCCATACAGAGACTGTCATCACACACACACACACACACACACACACACCTACACACACACACTCGATGAAGAGTTACTGTATATCATCTTCTTGGCTGCAGGTCAGATGGTTAAGTCAGTTATCTTGTGATTGGCTCTGAGCAGTCCGCATCTGAGGATGCTTCCGTGTGCCGCTCTAGTGGACGTATATATTGTGATTTAATTTGACATAAAACATGCAAATAATGCGTAGAAAATGTCACGCTCTGGTTGCAAAAAGAAGTCTGATTGTCTAGAAGTCTCTGAGAAATTCTCTCTTGATTTATTCCCTCAGTAAACATTGTAAACATGAGTTTATGGTCTCAATCTCTAGTTTCAAGTCTTCTTCAATACAGCATGATGTTCATTTAGTACATTATGGTCCATTTAGAGTCAAACAGACCATAAAGCAGGGGATGCTTTAGGGCGGGGCTACACAGTGATTGACAGGTCTCTACCAGAGACGTGTACGCCGTCTCTACGTCACTCCTCCTCAGTCCAAATATGGTCACGTTCACTGGCTGCAAAAAGCCAAGATGGCGACGGCCAAATCGCCGAACTCAAGGCTACAAAAGGTCAGTCCACAAACCAATGGGTGACGTCACGACGACTACGTCCACCTCTTATATACAGGCTATGATCCAACTCTAAGCATGGTCATTTCGTGTGTCGCTTCTCCGTGCACTTTAAAGTACACAATCCTTTTGTGAGAAGCTTTCCTGTAACAACTCATCGCATGAAAATGTGTACTCATGTCTTATCGGCTTATGTAACTGTAAGTGCTGTAAGCCCATTTCTAAATATAGATCTTTGTACTTTGTACTATTAGCCTGCAGCATGGAGCTAATGTATAATGTGAAGAGGACACTTATTGACCTCGGCTTTGTCTTCTCTTGGCTTTGCTTTGCCTCCTGTAGTTCTGGACTGAAATGTAATTACAAATGTAAACAATTTATAAACTGCTGTTGTTTTCAAACTACAGCAGAGATGTCTGTATCGTACCTCAGTGTGTTTGCAGGTACATGCTTTATCTAGCTTCAGTTGTTTTCTGCATATTCATAAAAACAATAAAGGAGTGAATATGAGATATGAGTTTACGGATAACAATCCCTCCTCGTCGTTGTTAGTTTATGGTTTTTTGCCGCTTACACAGTCTCTGGGCATATCTATGAGTTGCACTCGTTGTCTTTTTGTTTCTTCACAGTACATTTCGTTTTTTGGAGAATAATGCAACGTACAGCGCGTAGAGCATAAACGGCTCCGTTCATGCCGTTGCGTGCCGTCTGCGCACTACGGAGCCAAGCGCCAGTATAAACAAAGCTTTACTGACGCAGTTCACGCAGGATTTATATATTTAACTTTGTAAAATGAAAAGCAAAACGGCTGAGTAACCTCTCAAAAATAAGCCTAAGTCTCTTGGATGTCACGTGATCACCCTTCGCATGACATTTTTTATATCTCTCCTCTGTGTGAGAATCAAAAGCAGTCAGAAGTGATTAGCTTTAAAAACAGAGTGAAGCAGCCAGCGGGCCTCTGTCCGGAGTTACCAAAGTACCAACACTCATGCTCTCTGTTCCCGGCGGAGAAACAGCTGTTTCTTGTTCGTAAAATGGCAAATTGTTGTTTTATCTCTTCAGATTGTGCATGCATTAAACAAACAAGACACATTTTGATTGGTGAGCTTTGGAGGTAGGCCTACTGGTCGGAGGATTTTGGTGACTGCGGACCCAGCCAGGCTAGTTTTTTTTTCCAATCTTTGTGCTAAGCTAAGTTAGCTTCATATTTACAGTACAGATATGAGAATGGTAATAATCTTCTTGGTAAGAAGGCAAATTCCTCCAAAACCTTTCCTTTCACCCTTTGGCCACCAGAGCGTCCCAGTAATGTTTACACAGGCAGTTAAAAAACGTCAAAGGATGAGATTTACATGACTGATGATTAAAAAAAACACGTTCTAGTTCGGAGGTGTAGAGTCGGGTAGATATTATTAGAGCTTTCCACAGTTAACAGAAACCAGACTCCAGCGTGGCTAATCAGCGCTGTAGCTGGACACGGTTGGCCTGCTGAAGATCTGAAGCATGTCGGCCGATCCTCCTGCTCGCTGCTGCAAATCTCCTGTGTAACGCTGCGATGACAGACGGCAGCATGTGTCCGGCAACGGACAGCTAGACGAGCAGTTGGTCATTGAGCACTCACTGCAGGGAAGTGACAGTGAAGAGCTGTGGGGAAAACTCATCAAGTGATTATTTTATAACCACACTCTAATGCAGCTGCAGATAATGAGATCGCTCTGTGGTTTTTTTATGATAAATCCTGGCAATTTTAAGAAACATGAACATGTATATTCCTGTCAGATACACCCAACAACCTGATGTGTAAACACAAGTTACTGCAAGGATTTATTTTACTGGTTATGAAACAGTTACTGATGCTTCAAGACCCTCAGAGAGAAGATGGTCTATTTCTATAGAGTTATTCTTAACGCTCGTCATCGGTGCCACCGGGTCGGATTGTGGTGAAACCAGATGAACTCATGCAGGTTCACCAGAAACTCCTTCTGCTCAGACTCCAGCAGAGACCGGTCCACCGTGGACAGACCCAGATCCTCCAGCAGAGACCGGTCCACCGTGGACAGACCCAGAACCTCCAGCAGAGACCGGTCCACCGTGGACAGACCCAGATCCTCCAGCAGAGACCGGTCCACCGTGGACAGACCCAGATCCGGCTTCACCTGCATCCTCGGACCTGCAGTCGGAGCTCCGGAGGGAGGAGGAGAGCTCAGCTCCCGGCAGCAGCAGCAGCGCGTCCTCCTCCTCCTCCTCCTCCTCCTTCTCCTCTCTCTGGGAGCCAACACCGGCCCCACGCTGCTGGAGACCCAGGACGTATTGCTGGACCCGCTGGAGGGAAGGGAGGCACGGGAGAACCAGGACCAGAAATGAGAGGGGGCAGACTGCCAGAACCTGCTGCAGTAAAATGAGAGGGCCTCTGCTGCTCGGTAACACGACCACTTTTGTCCACCACGACTGACAACATCAACACATAGGCAAAGTTCCTTATTGTAGCTTTAACATGAATAAACATGACTGTCTTTAAGTGGCTGTGGGTCTTGTTGAGCTGGTTGGTTGTGAGTAAATTAGCATGACACAAACATACAGTGGAATACAACAGAGCAAATGCAGGTTCTAAATTACAATCAACACGTCACCAGCGCCTTCTGAAGGAGACATGGAAGAGACTAGAAGTGTGAAGCTAACGAGATAATACTGCTGGATATGTTTTCTCAGCTGCAGCTCTAGCTCATCATGATATGTAACAAATGTGGGGAATACACTTATTATTCCCACTAATCTAATATACGTAATCCCTTATTCTAAGACAGTAATAAGCCATGTGTCAGTAATCTAATTATTTCAAGGACAAACGGACCTATTCATGTCTGAGGCCAAACTAGACAGTGATGCCGATGCACGGTCATACACTCGCATACAACAATGCAGTCTGACAGCACGATCTTTACACAGGCTGTATGTATCTATGTGGAGGGAACATCCCAAATAAAGAGTGAGTGATTTCCTATCTTAGGTTTTTTATTATTTTTTGTTGAAGAGGACTGAACTTTGCTGTACTTCACAAGAAAAGCAAATGTCAGAGGAAAGTCCAAAATAAACATCAACATGATGAAAAGAAGTCTGATTATCTAGAAGTCTCTGAGAAATTCTCTCTTGATTTATTCCCTCAGTAAACATTGTAAACATGAGTCTATGGTCTCAATCTCTAGTTTCAAGTCTTCTTCAATACAGCATGATGTTCATTTAGTACATTATGGTCCATTTAGAGTCAAACAGACCATAAAGCAGGGGATACTTTAGGGCGGGGCTTACTGTGATTGACAGGTCGCTGCCAGAGACGTATACGGCGTCTCCAGATCACTCCTCCGCATTCCAGATATGGTAACTTCTGTTAATTGGTTGTGACAAAAACAACATCCAACATGGCGACGGCAAAATCGTCGAACTTGAGGCTTCATAACATCAGTCCACAAACCAATGAGTGATGTCATGATGACTACGTGCACTTATTATAGACATAGACATAGTCTGTGGTCGAGGTTCCCAGCCCTAATATGTTCTGACTTAATCTTAACATTTCCGACAACTTAAAGAAACAGTGCGTAGCATTTAGGGAAATCTGTTGGCAGGCATGGAATATAATATAATAAGTATGTTTTGATGTGAATGATCATCTGAAGATAAGAATGGTTGTGTTTTCGTTACTAGAATGATCCTTTTCTTCATATGGAGCGGGTCCTCTTCACGGAGGCTACTCTTCTACAGTAGCACAGAACGGACAAATCAAACACTGGCTCTAAATAGGGCCACTCGGCACACAGAAAAAGTTCCCCTTGGTTGCATTCTTCAAACTCGCCGCTCGATGCTGCCAAATCTGACACACTGGCCCTTTAAGTCTGACTCACTGAGGAGAACACAGCAAGGAAAGACAACTGTTTGGTCTATGAACGCACGCCAGATAATTAAGTCTTGTGTTTACCAAGAGACATGACAGTGACCCTTGACTCCCTGTGGAGTCGAGTTTCACACAGGTTTCAACATTGGTTTTGAAGAGGGTTGTTTTTCAAGCTTTATTTACTTCGGGTGGACTTGTTCATGACCTGGACTGTCCTATCAGAAGATCACTCACTCCTAAGGCCAGATGCACAAATCATGTGTGTGCACAGATACCTGCATGCGTCGTTTACGGCACATCAACTGATACTTACAAAAGCAGTATGAGCAGACCTCACAGACTTAAGACCAGCCGTACACATGCTCTAGAGCCAGATGCTGGTGAAATCATAAGGGGGAGAAGAAATATAAGGAGAGAGGAGGAACCTTATCGTAAAGGGGAGTTTTTTCCTGCCGCTGTCGCCCCAGTGCTCGCTCTCGGGGGAATGTTGGGTCTGTGTCGATAATAAAATACGTCGACTTGCTCGACGTACTATCTGAAAAGTGTCCCCAGAAAACCTCTGTTATGATTTGACGCTGTATGAGTAAATTGAATTGAATATAAATAGCCACAGCTGTGCGTAACGGTCGCATGTTACAACAGCTGCTCTGGAACCGTTGGAGGCTGAATTAATGTAATTACTGTTCTTATTCGCCCCTTCTCTTCACTGACGGATGCAAAGTCGCGGTTTTATGAATCTATTGATTAGGAATGCATGTTCACATTTCTGTTTTTTGTGCGTACACACAGTTTTAGTTGTGAATATACAAAGAGTTTTAATGCGTCATGGCCCCTGGAGTCTGTAATGGTGGCTGGAGACAGAAATGGGGTTATGACACTGTCAACAAGAGAATACATGCCAAGAGAATAATCAGTTAAAACCGTTTACGTGTGTCAATATGTACTGTACATGTGTGATTGTGTAACACTTCCTGTTGGCTTAGTCTACCTCTTCATGACACACACACATACATATATACATATATACATACATATATATACATATATATATATATATACATATATATATATATATATATATAAGCTAGAGTTCGCTGATAAGTGCAACAAGAAGTATAAGCCTTCTGTCAACATGGGCGGTGCTGTTTAATGTCCTGAGTATTTAAGGTGTATGTTTTGCTGTGTTTGAACAGCAGAGTATCGTGGCAGGTTGTCAAATAGTCTTGAAATGTAATCTATTGTTTTTTGTGTATATGTACAGTACATGAGTTGTCTGGGGGTTTTTTTGCTCAGGAGAAAAACAATGTCAATGGAAAGTCAATTAGGGTCCTCTTTTGTGGTGGACACATAAATTACAGGCATCCACATGACTATACAACGCTCATAGGTGGTGTCGTAGTATTGAATACCAAGGAATGCCTCTGATGGTGGTTAAGGTGGGACCAACAAACACAGGACAGTCAACCTCGAGACATAAAAGAATCACAAAGAGTTGTTGTGGTTTTGTTGCCTAGACCCGGACGGTAGATGTGTCTTAAACTTGCATTCTTTCTACTGACCATCAGGGGGCGACTCCTCCGGTTGCAAAAATAATCCAGATTGTAGAGAAGTCTATGATAAAAAAGACTTGATTTATTACCTCAGTAAACATTGTAAACATGAGTTTATGGTCTCAATCTCTAGTTTCAACTCTTCTTCCATACAGCATGATTTAGTAAATTATGGTCCATTTAGAGTCAAATAGACCATAAAGCAGATTATGCTTTAGGGCAGGGCTACTGATTGCCAGGTTATTACAAGGGCCGTCTACGTCACTCTTTCACAGTCTAAATATGGTCACTGCCGTTCACTGGTTGCAAAAACAAAGATGGCGACGACCAAAATGCCAAACTCGAGGCTTCAAAACATCAGTCCACAAACCAATGAGTGAAGTCACGACGACTACGTCCACTTCTTATATACAGTCTATGACCGTGACAGTTTTTCTAAACCTAACTTAGTGGTTTGTTGCCTCAACCTAACTTTTGGTTTGTAACGTACTGCAGCTCGTATGAGTGCTTACGAAAAAGTTGCTCCTCAATTTTTGTGCGTTTTCCTACAAAAGTACAGCAACATCTGTGAACCATATGGATCACGTACGCATGCATCCATTGGCGTCCTCATGTGTGTTTGAGGCACTCTTAAAATCATCTTTCCATAGCACTACTAGCGGTGAGAAAGTACCTTTACATGATGATGAGCGGATCAAACCTGAGACAAACCTTCTGACCACGATCCATCTCACTTTCCTTCCGTTGTTTGGCCTCAACTAATCTATAAAGAACAGCAAAACATACACCCAAAAAAGACACTGCTGCAAAATACTGACCGTGCATCATTGCGGTCAATATGCCAGGATTTCGAATTAGTCATTTGAAGTTTGTTGTGCGCAACGCCTCGGGTTCAATGAGCAACGAGTCTCGTTTAACCCGCTGCTGGGCTTCTGGCCCTCCATGCGTGTTGATTCAAGCTATGATGCAGCACGAAAGGTCAGTATCTTATGTAATTTTGTAAACGTGTCTGAATTTGCTTCTATTTTAGGTTTTGCTTTGAGCCCATGTGGTCGGCTCATGATGCTCAGTCCCTAATCTTGCAATTTTTTTGCATCTGCTTCGTCCACCTAACATCCTCATGAAGATTTTCCATCTTCTGTTCCCCCACATAGTTAAAACAAGACTCTCCCACCTCTGCACAGCAGATCAGTTATATTTCCTTTTTTTGACTTCTTGTTTTTTATTCCAGCTTATGTTCTCTAATTCTGTTGGCTGTCGCCTCTCTGTCGCATGTTGTGGTCATACTGAAAGTGGTTTTAACTTGGTGGCTGTGTGTGTGCGTGTGTGTGTCACTGGTGGATGTTCTTTTGGGTCACGTTGACTCACATTTTGTCTCTTGTAGCATTGTTGTTTATGGCAAACCCAGCTGTGAAACACACACAGTACCCACAGTTTGCTCATTGCCAATGCATGCTGGGTAAAGCAAATGGAAGAACCCTGTTACGGCTTATTTTGTGTTTCTTGGGGTACACAGGAAGTAACATAACTAGTTATTAAGAAGCCTTTGCAAACATTTAAACACAATGAGAGAAGGCAGCTGGAACACTTGAGTAACAATGAGCAACATGTGATATAAAATGATTATAGAAATAAACCAACTAAGGCAGGGACGTCAGGGTCTCGAAGGCCAAAATTATAAACAAAACTCCCACACCATCTAGAAAATAAGAAGCTCAACTGGCCCACAGAAACAACAGAAAAACAATACTAAGCTCGCTAACCGACCACAAAACAGGGACAAACAATGACAAACTAAATGGCAGAGGACCTCTACACAACTTCACCAAAGTTACCCAGACTGGTTACCAAACACCTCCCCACCAACTAGCCAGCCACAACAGAGGATAACTACATAGACCTGTAGGAACAATCAAAAAGGAGCTGTAGCCGTAACAATGCTCACGGCTGCAGCAGTCAACAAACAGCTCCAAAGCCAAGAGGAAAAAAGGGCAGAAACACTAGATCTGGGGGTCAATATCCAGCGCCTCCGTCTGATTGATGGCTCTCAGGTGTCCTTAAACACAGGGAGACAGCTCTCTTTCAAAAAGAGGCCAGAGGTAGATCAGTGGGCGTAACAAACCCTGCGAAATGTGTTTTTAACACATGTTTCATAAAGTAGGTGCCAATAAGTGTCTTTGAGTGACTTTGAGCCTGTCAGCAGAACTGGTCTTCTAAGAAAAACAGCTATATATCATTTATTTTTGATTGTCACTTTATTCTCTTGTTTGCTTTCGCCTTCCTGGGTACTACGTATGTGAGATTTACTGTTCTGGGAAAATGTCCTTGTGCAACACACGGCAGTTCCTGGAATAGTCAAAAAAATGCAATCTATTGGTTTTGTGTACACGGACAAGAATTGTTTTTCTTTCTGGACGACTTTCGTTAAAATCAAGAGTTAGCTTAACACAACAAAACCACTTAGTAAGGTAAAGGAAGAACATCATGGTTAGCCTTAAACTAACGATGTACAGTTAGGTTTATGCAACAAAACCACCAACAGTTAGGTGTAGGCAACAAAACCACCAACA
>NW_022280031.1:18050890-18068845 GCF_004355925.1 Anarrhichthys ocellatus
AACCACCAACAGTTAGGTGTAGGCAACAAAACCACCAACAGTTAGGTTTAGGCAACAAAAGCACCAACAGTTAGATTTAGGCAACGAAACCACCACCATAAAACCCCATCGTGGTGTCAAACACTAGTGTTCTGGTTGAAAGTCCAGTTTGTTGGACCCTTCCACCTCCCGTCCGCCCCGCCCACCAATAGTCTTCTTTTTGGATATTATAAAGTACATCACTTGCTTCAAAGTTATGTACAAACCACGATACTGGTCATGTTTAAAAATGTCAAAAATATTTCCACCTAACAATTTGTCCATGCGCAGTGCATTGTTGCAAATGTAATAAAAAAACACTGGTTAGCGCTGTCTAACATGCATTACTTAAACTCCTTTAAACATTTAATATGTTAGTGGTGTCAAACTGGTACTCCGTCCATAATCTATTTCCAGCCTATCATAAACTTACCACCTGTGGTCTTGAAAGGCTTCCCTGTAAAAGCTGTCGGAAGGTTCCATCATAACTTCTCGGCAGCAGCTGTTGTCAGACTCAGGGGCATCAATTTGGGTTTTTCGGGTCGGAGGAGCTCCCTATTGACGGACGCTTGGCTATTTAAAAAAAGGTGTTTGTCCCGTGCCGTCCAATCAGTGTTCTGCATTGTTTTAACTCTACCTTCTAGTTTGAAAAAAGGACCAGAACTTCCACAGCTTGGAAACATGACAAAAATGTTTGCTTGTGTAACGAACTGAATAGATTGGTGGGAATGCAGTGCTTTCTTATTTGTCTTTGTCCATACTGATGCAGGTACAACTTCCCAGTACTTCATGACGTCTGAGTGCTATTTCACCTCTCTGCCTGTGACAGAGGACAGTGTGAGGTTACCAGATGCTTATCTGACAGCCACACTGTGATATTTACAATACAGCGAGTAATCAGCTAAGCGGCCAGACGGCTTCTAATCTGCTGATTCTTTAAATAGGCTGGCAGCACGTATACATGTGTGTAAATGTCAGAGCAAGCTTATAGCTGAACGGGTTGAAGGTTTGATTCCCACTGAGATCCCCAGAGAAAATCGACACAGTCTCCTTTTCTCTGTCTTTCTCTTCTTCTAAAGGGGGTTTCCCCCCAAAATGGTTACGCAACAAGCTAGAATAGCTTCATTTAAATGGAAAATTTTATTTATTTTGTATGCCAATATATTTTTTCAATCTGTTGTTTTTGCCTTGAATACTTTCAAGCAGAACTCAAATATTAGAAGCAAGTGCAGTCATTTCTTTTCAGAACTAGGTGGATTTTTTGGAGCTTTCTCACTGCAAAAAAAGGCATCCACCAATCAGGATTTATGAAACGGACACGTTTAAAACTATGTAGTTTACAACAACATGGAGACGGCGTGGTCCAAACCAAGACAGCAAACTTTATTACTTATTTTAACTTGGACAAAGGCAGCACGGACCAAATCCACCACTTCTGTTCTTACCTTTCACAATAAAAGCCCGAGACATATAGACTGTGTAACTATTTACCAGAGGAAACTCAATAAAAATATCTTACAGTAGCTTCGAATATACAACAGTGTACTTCAGACTGACAGACGCTGCTCTGGTCATTAGGGTCCTGGCAGTTGTTGTCTGCTGGCAGGAATCTTTACGAACCTTTTGTGGAACAACTGTTGCAACGATCCCATATTCATATCACCGCCGGTATGAATAGTTTTGATGCAAAATAATTGCAGGTGAGTATTTTGCATTTCAATGTTGTTCCTTTTGTCACGCCCCCGATGTTAAAAGGCATTAATAATTGAAATGTTTGCCAAAATCAAGGAGAAAAAATAACATATATTCTGTGTATACATTTCAAAAGTTAAAACGAACTTAGAGGTAAACATCTGTCGTCTCTCCCTGTCCCGGTGATGCTGCATGTTGGACAGTGAACTAAAGGTTGTGAGCTTTGCTTTTAAAAAAGCTCTCTCGCCTCTGACTCATCAGTCACATGCTATCTGTGGGGTCACACTGCTCCATATGAGGAGGTTTGGGCGGTGAAGTTGCATCCGCAGCCCCCATCAAATGAAGATGGAGGGATATTCGATATGATTTTCAAAAAAGCTGACATGTGTCTGCATATTTCACAGTTTTCATACATTTTCAGCAATACTTACATCAGGTCGAAATCCAAATTCAGAGGAAAAGAATGTTTCTGACAAACAATATCTGTAATCTTGAGGAGTCACAAAGTTGCACCCAAAACATTCCCAATCCCAAAACGTGCCCCATCGGCCCCAATGTTCTGCAAACTTCAGCATTTGCAGATTTAACACTGAATGGAGCAGGATTAACATTCCAGTGGGAGGGAAGAGGGCAATTAAATGTGCGAGGCCAATCATGTGACCATTGTCGCACAGAACAAACTGCTGCTCTTTGTGCAAAAGAAAATACTCAGAGGTTGACTTTAAAACACAGAATCTCTCTCAGGATGTGATTTAAAAAGGGTCAGTTCAAATTATGGGAGAGTGTTTTAAAAGAACTGTATAGGATCCCACTCATATAAACTATAAACTATATAAAAGCTGCAGTATGAGAAAATCCACATCCTGAGTGTGGTTCTCCGAGCATGTGAACATCAGTGTGCCTTCAGCTCACTGTGCGTGACAGCAGCAGTCGAGAGCAGCTTTAGCGCTGCTCAGAGGAATGTGTGGATGGAAAATAATGGTGCTGGAATTGAACCCGAGGCGCGACGGCATTCTCCACCACATTTGTCTCCGCCACCATGCAGGAAGCACGACAAGCATCCGGGGACTCGGTGACACACAGTGGGGAGAATGGCAGGTGGGGATTTATTGTCAGGGCACCCAGCTCAGGCCCCCCCCTCCAGTAGCACCCAACACCTCCCACCGACATGCAGCACATCTCTGATTGATTTGCATTGAGACTACTCATTAAAATTAGCTTGCAACATTCTTTGCAAAACAGAGAACAGAGCAAATCCTAGTCATGTTGATGTTACTTTGTTTTTATATTTATTTCTCACAACATTGACAGTAAACTTCTTCTTAATACCCAACCGTCAATTTTTGTCCTTCCAGTGAAATCTGATGGGGTGAAATAGTTTTAAGATGTTAATTGATTAATACCCCCTAACGTATACGTTAAACACAGTATATTATATAGTTCCTCACCTTTCTGGCTTGTAACCCCTTATAAAGTAGTACCCATGGAGCACTCATTACAGGTTGTATGTGTCTATGTTGCAAACATTTGAAACTAAACAGTGATTTTTCCTTCTCATCACCCACGCCTGTGACCTTTCCTTACCTCTTGATTACACCGGTTTCCTTGCAGTGATATTCACTCCCTTCTTTCAGCACCGTCATCCAGCCACACCCGACTGATGCAGATAACGAGTGTTTCCCTCCTTTCCTCCGTCCTTGTCCTCCCTTCTCCATTTTTCCTGGAACAATGAGAAATAATCAGCTGCCGTGACGTGATGCAGGAGTGGCCTTTGATTGAAGAGTGACATGCATCCCTTGTAACCCTGGGAAAACATACTTAACACTAGAATTGTAGCCGCGGCTGAGTTGTGGCGAGGTACAGTGTGTGTACTGCTTCACACGGGAACACAGACGACCTCTGCAATTATTACAAATTACTGGAGGTCCCTCTGAAAAACTGGCATCTATTACTATGCCCGACATGACTACTCCTAAGCTAAAGCATTTGATTGGTGAACCTTTCCCAGGCGGTACACAGGCTTGGAAGAACTGCCACTACTGCGGCTAAAGGGAGGCTCAATGTACTCAAGAAACATCCAATAACCGGGCTTAAGTGTGGCCCCCATGGTGCTGTTGGTCTCATTCCCAGGGCGTCAAATACCGACTCTTTGACAGTTGCCCTCGGAGTCTTGAAGCCGACGCACAAGGCTGTATGAGAAGCACCGGGCTTTCAACTAACTTCAATACAAAACGTATTCTCGTCATTATTAGACACTCCAATCCACGTGATCTCACAGTAGTACGTCAAATGACTTTGAACGTTAACAGAGCATGTGCCACCAGCACAGAAACAATTTAACGCAAGGTTGGGGCTTAAAAATAAATACGTAAAATACATAAACATCACAAATGTAACTCCACAATAACTCAAAAACACTTTGGGACACGAACACCAGTCTCCTGTGTTCGTTTGACACATCCATCTCCCCACCTATGTCACCCACCGTATGTCAGCAGCTCTGAGGGTTGCAATTTCACGTGAATGCGCTTAACTTGTGCGTCCACTACGATAAAGGATCCTTAATTTACTTGTAATTTTTACACGTTACGTGCCGCCTCCACCATCTAATGCGCAGTTAAGAGGTCGTGGTCATTTCATGTGTTTCTGTGCGATCATGCTGCAGTAAAGCTTTCCTGCTCAGGTTGTTCACGACTCAAACAAGCTACTCTACACTCACAAAATCTTCTGCAAACTTCAAAGTGATATTATTTTGTCAAAGCCAGTGACATTTTTAAATGGTCTATATTACAGAGACGATCACAGACACAAAGCAGAGCATTCTACTGACAGCAGGACACATCGACACTGTATCTGCCTCTCATCCCATCTGTTCGTCGACATCATCCGGGCTTTCAGCCCAGGGATCTTGTCTGTCAGGAGTCGGATGCGGGGTCTCCCTGGGCTCTGTAGAGGCCTTGTTTCCATGCCAACCATCTGTTAACTCATATCCTTCAGCTCTCCCTCTCAGTCGAGGGCTCCCGTGGCATTAATGCACGGCATTGTTGTTATGAAGCAAAATTTGGTTCTTCTTTGGTTTGTGTTATTGAAAATAATATGGCTCCAGGCGAAGCTGCTTCTTTGCTTATGTCCTTATGATGTGAAGGTAGAAGGTGAATCCGCCTCGTCAGCTGACCCGATCTCATGGGAAGGCGTACAAATAGCACAAGAGTTATTATTAAGAGTGTTATTATTACGCATCTTAGGTTTTTCTTGTGTCAATTAAGTAATGTTCATGTAATTATGTTCAAGTAACAACATAATGGTTGGGCTTGAGATACGTACGGAAACAACTGTAACAGAAAAAATTTACTTTAAAAAAAAGCACTTTGGGACACCGGTATTGAACAACCTCCGTCATTACGTCACATGTAGCATATTCACGCTGATGCGTTTACATTGAAGTCAGTGCAAACTACATGCTGTAGAACACACTAAAAGCAAGAAAGGCGTTCTTATCGCTCTCAAAATGAATTGGAAATCGTCATATCAGTCGATTGGTGAGAGCGTGAAATAGTCATGAAATGCAAACTGATACAAACATCGGTTTCTTGTACAGGGACACGAATTGTCTGTTGGTATTTTTTGTGTCGTTCAGGACGAAACTAATGCCAATGGAAAGTCAATTAGGAGCCTTATTCGTGACGGACACTCAAATAAAATGCATCCACTTGACTCAGCAACAGTCAGAGCAAGTCCATTATTTAAATATCCCAAAAAACAACTATTGGTGAGTGGGTGTAGAGGTGACTGGGTTCAACAAACAGGACTTTTAACCAGAAGGCGGTGTTTGACACCATAGTTTTATGGAGGTGGTTTAGTTTCCCAAACTTTGCCTAAATAAACTGCTCCAGACAGTTTTTATAAACCTAATTACATTGTTTTAACTCTACGTAGGTATTTTAAGCCCAACCATGATGTTTTTCCTTGACCTAAAGTGTTTTGTTGTAAAAAAGGTGTTCCGAGTGACACAAAAGAAACACACAACAATTGTGCACAAGCGCGATAGATTGCATGCTGTGTTGAATGAATACACATTGAGCACCTGATGGTGCAATAAGGGGATGTGTTGAAGCTACAGCAAGAACCAGACGATCCAAAAAACTGCCACAGCTAATGCTGATTTATGTACTTGCTCGGTCCCTGAGTTGACTATTAACATCACCAAGGTTGAGGGTTCACTTCCCACGTGGCCTGCTCTTTGCCCAAACAGCTGAATGACCCCATGGCACATTCATGCTGTCTGCAGAAACGCATCCATCAATAAGCATTCAGAGTGATACGAATGTAAGAGAGCGAGGAAAGCTTCCAGGAAGATCGACAGGGAAAACATCAGACGACATTACCAGTTAACAGTCCGTCAATACCAGGCTGGACATGACGTCTCTCTCCGGTTCAATACTGCACCAACAGGAAGAAGGGTTCTCACTGTACTGTATGTGTGTACAGTGTTCACGCATCCTGATCCCACCGCTTTAATCAATTGTGTTGTTCTCTTTAGCAAGAATGCGTTCTTTGAGCGAGTTGCATCGCTCATCTTTTATCTTTCAGGCAGCGAGCTTGATCCTCTTAGAATGTCGGCTCAGTTTACTCCCTGATTCCGTCTGTTGTTTGCTCTGAATCATCAGTGTGTTAAATTGTCACGAGACGAGGCTAAAAAACTAATTCACTCTGACCTCAACCCTCTGAACCCCAAGCACTTTTGGGAGACGTTTTTTGCTTCCGTCACAATTTAGTTTCTGTGGCCTCGATATTCTATAAGTCCTGCACCTCTATGGAAGATGTCTGACGATAAAGAAGGGTTTTAAAGCTTCAGGCTGGGATAACCAGTGCAGTTCTGGCGATCGCTTAAAGGAAACATGCTTTTCGAGTATCAAGACTACCTGTCAGAGGAGAGTAAATACGTAAAAGGTTGACTGAACAAATCCTGTTACATTTCTTGAGACCTCAGCAAGATGAATTTGCCGGATATCGTTTTTTGTTGTGGTGCGCATACCACTTATGAATACTGCTGTATAGTCCAACACATTTTCATCCCAATGCATCAAAGCTGGGTCATTGCTCCTGAGCTTCAAACTACGACGCATCTACGCAACACTTTAGCATCAGTTTTGGACATTTCAGGGACGGCTTTTCAAAATAAGTTCAGGCAACAAATCCACTTGGTACGGTTTAGGATAAGAGCTTACTTGATGTTAACTTCACTGAATAGCGACTCACGTGTGTCTGATCTAATGTCGATATATTTAGCAGCCCTGGTAAGCGCACATATGCACACGTCACGTGTGAGAGAGATTGATACAGTTGACCTACAGTGAGCCGGCCTCTAGCTTTTGGTGACGCACTGATCTGTAACTTCTATATTGCGTCAGAGTGCCAACTCCTCTTTGACGCTTAACATTTAATATTTGTCATTGAAGCCTCGAAGTCCCAAATTTGGCATTCAGGACCGGCATAAAGGGCACCATGGTGCTCTACCTCCATCTACACGAGTGAACTGCTCACCGCATCCCTGAGGGCGAGCCGCCCAGTGGAATGAGTCCAATCAGTAAATGACCGCCCTACTGTGCCCCTGCTGGTTTCTCCCTCTCGTGAACTTCAAAGACGTCCGAGGCACCCCGCTACCACCACTTCAACAACTCCTGACTGGAACCGAGTGGCTTTGGCTGCCGAGTTTAATTAAGAAATAAACCCTGTAATCGCCTGTTCCCCACCTGCCTGACTCAGGACGTGGTGCAAAAACAGCTGGAAAAAAAGAAAAGGAGAAGAGTGAGGGTAAATGAAGCAGGGAGGGAGGAAGAGAAAGTGAAAGTAAGAGGACGAGACCAGAGAAGGAATAATTGACGCCAGAAAGGGATGAGGAAGAAAGATAGACAACAGCAAAGAAGGGTATAAAGATGAACAAAAAGAGAGTTGAAAGAAGTGATGAGAACAAACAAGTGAGCAGAGATGAGGAGGTTAGAAGAGACCGCCCAGTCGCCATGTCAAAAATGAGGCATTGTACCTTTCTGCAAACCACAAATATGTTGAATGTGGACGGGGGTTTTTTTCGGTCGGAGTATGTGACGTAGTATATCCTGTTGAAAGTTACGTAGTATGACAAGCAAGAAACAGTTTGTGAGGATAGGTCAAACAAACAGGACTTTCACCCAGGAGACCGCTGTTTGTGTGAAACTATAAGTAAACCTTGACTTTACGCTTGTTAAATAACGTCAGCTAAGAGAGTTCGCTAAGCAGGCCTGAGTGGCAAAAGGAGGAGGAAAAGGAGGAGGAGGAGGAGGAGGCGGAGGAGGAGGAGGAGGAGGAGGAGGAGGAGAAGGAGGCGAGCAGTCAAGCGAAGTGACCCACTGACCAGGAGGTGAGCTGGGATCAACACATTCCAGAGAGCATGTGTTTATCCCTGAGAGAGAGGATGAGAGCTGGACTCGGGGAAAACAGTTCGAGAGAATATTTATGTCGAAAGACAAACAACATGATTCAAGATTCAAGAACTTTATTGTCATTGCACAAGCACAAGAAAATGGCAGCTGCGTCAGCCTCTAATGGAGCATTGCATCAAAAACTTCACACATGGATGAGAGATAATACATATCAGCAATAAAAAGTGCATAATCTAAGCAATAAAAGTATAAAAAAGTGAAGTATGATTCAATAATGATAAAATACAACTGAGTGTGTGTCAGGGAATAGTAATAATTTTTGTGTGCGGTTCAGAACGAGACGGAGAGAATGTGGCTAAGAATGCGTTTATCCCTCAACTCAAGTGAAGAAGGGATTTAACTTCTGTTTCTAAGGAGAAAACAATAAGTGACTTAGAGCGTTTAGTGAGCGAGTAGCAGAACGGGAGCTCAGCCGACCGGATAATGCTTCGCTAAGGAGACGCTGATTGGCCTGTCGGCTAAATCCCCCACCAGACGCTCGGGAACAATGAGGTCTTTTGTCAAGTAACAAGTGGGGAATCATATAGACACAAGAAACATACGGTGGGCGCTTGCTAATACACCGCAAATATGACCAATATTATGAATAATGGCTTCAAAATACTTCCTGTCAGACCATCATTTTTTATAAGTGGGGGGGTTTTATTTGTTTAACTGCAACTTGAATTAATTAGGAGCAAAGTGTTAGAGCTGAAAGATGTATGTGGTTGGGAAATAAGTACTGCATGATCTGAGGTTATGTCAAAGGAATGTTTTTAAAGTTTTGGGGGAAACTCTTGTTTGCTCCATTTCTGATTTACTGCTGCTGCACGTCTCCCGTCTAAACGAACGAATTTACTTTACAATGCTAAACTACAGCGTACTACGACGCTGCGTGACAGAGACTTGGCTTGTGTCTGAAATTCCATACAAACATCTTATTTATCACGCTAAAGTAGCTGAGTTGATTTTTTTGTTTCCAAAACCTTAGTATGAAACTAACAGGACAAGAACTGCATATTATTTCCACTGAAATATTACAGCGTGCAAACACCTGACACTACGCAGGCAGTAAAATATCCCACAATGCAATGTGGTAGTGACGACAACGTTCATAAAAGACGATGGTGCACAGATCTGTAACGTCAATAACGCTTCAATGTAAGCCGAAGCTTAAGATTCAGCTTTGCTGGGCGTAAAATATATTATTTTCTACAAGATCTGATTTAAGAAACAAATCAGATTCCAAATCAGAATCTCTGCAGTGCAGAACAAAGTGCAGGTCCTCACGAGAGACCTGAGATCAGAGGAATCTCTCTTCTAACACTTCACTTGTGCAGAACGTTCGGACATCGGCAGAGTGTCGCGGCCCTTTCTGCACCAAACATTGCCTCCCCTCTCTGGACATTTGTTTACCTCTCTACTGTTTGCTGTGCTGCAGTGTTCCCTTCATACTTTGCTTCCTCGCAGGATGAATTTAACTGAATTAAAATTCAAACATCCTTGCGACATCGCGTTCAATACAAGAACACGATTGTTTGACTTGTGTGGAGATGGCAGATTTCTTCCAGAATGTTCTGCACAGCACAGCCCCTGCCATGGTAACAGACATTCAGCCTCATGCTTTTTGCAGCAATGATTATTTCCATGGCAACATCATCAAAAGTTGCATGGCAACAATCATAAGCGTGCCAGCCAGATGTGAACAGTGCCTTTCCTGTCCTTCTTTCATCACTTTCACTCTGCGCAGAGAGGAAGATAATGCTGCGTCCCACATCTTCTTCTCATATTGCTCCTTTATTGTTACGGCAAAAGCCTATTTAAGTGCATGCTGTTATGAGAACATAATGGTGAGGTCTGATTCATTCATTCATTTGCATTTGAAAGTGAACAGCAACAGAGGAAACAGAAGAGAGCAAACAACATCCAAAATCGAGACTTTAATGAAGCCATATTTTTGCCTTTACACTGCTGCTTCAATTGTAATTATATCCCCAATAAATCATAGCTAATGTGGCAACATTAAACAAAACACCTCCTGGGACACATTAGCTGCACGTTAAGCTCTGCTGCAGTGTTGAATTAAGACCATAAAACACAGCACAGCAGCAATATGATGGGACATCCTGCCGCTTATTGTTTGATCAACCATAAAACTGTCTCAGGCCCCACTGACAAATGCACTCCTTTAACAGTTAAGTTTCCAACAGTTCAGCCTCATCTCTACCAGTTAACGTGACTGTGGCTAACGTTCACTCATTCAACGGATACACATTCTGGATTGGGGAAAAAGTACATTTCTGAAGGTTTCGAACGACACAAATGTCGCAATTGACTCTTCCAATGTCCCCACCCTTTTTGCTCTGTGCTCCAATAACAGTAGAGCGACCTTGGAACCCGGCAGAACCTCAGTCAACTTTTCCCTTTTCCTGTTGTACTTAAATATGCTACGTCTGTTCAAACAATCCTCAAGGACACATTACATTGTTTATAGTCACAGTAACTACCAGGAACTTTCATTTAGTGTCGATTTCGTCGGCGCCTGTGAACAAAAGCGGTAGTGTTTCTGAGCACCAGAGTCCCTTTAGATAGAAAACCTCTTATTTTACCAGCAACATGGCCTGGGCCTCCAGCAGCGTGGTGCTGGTTTTGGCTCTCATAGTTGGACGGGGGAGAGTCTGAGCTGAATGAAAACCTGCATGATTTCAACTGTTTAGTTCCTTTGTTTATATCAGCTGCCCCGAAGTAACGCTTGATCTTAAACATTTTGATATACACGACGGCCAGCAACGGGAAAATTTACGTGAGGTTTATCATTTTGAATATATCCTTCCATCACATACGGTAGTCCTTGCTGTCAGCTTGTTGAAGCTAAAACACACTGTAGCAACCGGCTAAATGGAAGCAGCACCTCCATATTTCTTTTTGTCTTCTTGTCCGACCTAACAACATTAACTATGGGCGGCGAGAAGTAGGACCGGTCAATTGTACACAGTCTGAATATCACCAACAATCATTTTAAGAAGCTAGCTGGCCTAGCTCTCCTGCTGCACACAGGCCGAGCGTCTTAGCTCCCACCAAACCCACACACACATACATGTGCATGTAAGCGCTACTCGCAAACACCACAAATAAACAAGTTGCTGGTCACAAATGTTGAACTGCTAGCAGCTCAACAGCCAGATATACTGTCTACTTTTCTGGTTTTGGTAGAAACCAAACCAGTTAAATTGAGAGTGAACACTGGACTTTCATCAAATGTCCATTCATCACATGGACAAAAACATGACTCTAAATGCTCACACACATGGTGCTCCATATAACCTGCTCGATGTATAAGTAACTCTTTGTTTGCTAACATGTTAGCCAGCTCTTTGTTTTATAACATGTTAGCCAGCTCTTTGTTTGCTAACATGTTAGCCAGCTCTTTGTTTTATAACATGTTAGCCAGCTCTTTGTTTGCTAACATGTTAGCTAGCTCTTTGTTTTATAACATGTTAGCCAGCCCTTTGTTTGCTAACATGTTAGCCAGCTCTTTGTTTGCTAACATGTTAGCCAGCTCTTTGTTTTATAACACGTTAGCCAGCTCTTTGTTTGCTAACACGTTAGCCAGCTCTTTGTTTTATAACACGTTAGCCAGCTCTTTGTTTGCTAACATGTTAGCCAGCTCTTTGTTTTATAACACGTTAGCCAGCTCTTTGTTTCGGAGCCTTTTTGCTCTCTTCATGAATGCTCCAGCAGCAAGAAGTAATAGTCTGATGCCAAAGCATGACATTGATAAGTTATATGTTATATATGTTAGATGTTATATGTTATATATGTTGTTGGGAAAAGCACACATGGGTATAGAAATGCAGTTGTATATTTGCATGTCTTGCATTAAAATGCAGCTCAAATCTCAAGACACCAGATATTCACAAAAATAAAGCTGAACAATTTCTGAAGCCTCACTTAAAAAGTCCAGAAAATCAGTGGAAACAATGGTCGCTTTGAATGTAAGGAATGTAATTTGCTTTCAGAAATAGCTGTCATTTTTATAAATCATATATGATTTTTAGTTAACATGTTTGAAAATACAAAAAGAACCAAAAAACAAAACAGTAGTATGGTCCTTTAAATAATCCCGATGTCATGACCAGAGTCAGACTGTAAAAGCTGCATGAAACGGCGCATGAATGGAGTCGGAGACACAGGCTGTGGGAAGCGAGATGGATTTAGCTCCATAGAGGATAAAGGCTCCAACCTTTAGACAATGTTAAAAGGTTTTTTCTAAGCGAAGTCCAGGTTCTGTTATTATTAAATTGCTGAAACCATTTGTCGATGCTCACACTTTGTTCCAGGAAATGATTCAACAGCAGATACTCGATTGATCGATTGAGTAAATTGCAAGGAATAGAGTGACCAGCAGACTAGGAACTGGGAACTGTGTTTTTATTTGATTGTACATCATTAAATTTGTTAAATGTGGATTTATCCAAATCGATAACTAATTATTGCCTTTGCTTAGATTGAGCCATCTAAGCCTGCAGCTTTACTATGTATAAATGTATAAATGGTGCCCTAAGGAAATAAAACAAGTACATGAATCGTCACTCAGCACCCGTTTAATTATAAAACATTTTTTTTTTCTGCTCGGAGACTAAGCAACCCCCCACCCCCTTTGCTCATAATGCTGGTGTTTACTAGGAAGTGGTGCTTTTATTTCAGTTTAATCCCTCTCCCTGGCCGGCCGGAGCGGTCAGATGACAAGGCGCTAATCTCTGGACTGCCTGCCTGGCTGACTGCCTGTTTACTAATGTGGGATTAAGAACCGACCACGCCTCCATCACGTAGCAGGCTCTCAAACCCAACAAGTGGGGTCAGTGGGGAGGATGACTGGTGAACCGGAGCAGCACGAGAAGCAGCTGTGTCAAGTCCTTTTTTCTCACCACTTTGATTCCCTCTGAACCCTGTTGCCCCACACATATTCGTTCTATCGCTTCTGTGTTATTTCAAGCACTTTATCTCAGATTTTACCAAAGCGAGGGGAAAGGACTTTTACAAGCTGCATTGATCAACTCGAGGATCCGGCTACAATTGCACTTCTAAAATCAAGCAAGGAAAAATACATTAGTGGATGAATGGCAAACTGTAAAAGTATATTGCAATGTTAAAGACAAGCCCTGCAGACCTTCGTGTTTTCCGCCTTTAGTCGCCCACCTGTGCACTTATACTGCCCACTTTCCTTCAATCCTCCACCACGAATGTTCTCCACTGTCAACGTTGGACTGTCTAGGTCTGTTTCTGGACGTGAACCAAAGGGGTCATAGAAGAGCAGAACAATCTCATTGTTGGACAAAAACAATGAAAATAGAAAGTCAATTAGGCTGTTTTTTCATAGTGGACACATAAATCAGATGCATCTACGTGACCATGACAAAGACCACTTATGGAGGGCAGGACGGGAGGTGGATGGGTCCAACAAAAAAAGGTCTTTCAACCACGAGGCAGGTGTTGCACATTTCCTGTTTTTGTGGTTTTGTTGCATAAACACAACGTTCATTACGTTACTCCTAAACCATTTGTTGCCTTAACCAAACTTTTGTTTTGTACTCGGAGGTGCAGCATCGACTTTGGCTTAGTCCGATTTCCTATGGTTTTCTTCATTAAAACCAATTCTTAGTCTAATCAGATACCCAGAAGTGAACCTTTGCTTCCTGTGAAGCTGAACATGTTTACCACTCTGCATCGAACTTCAGAAAACCATCACACACACTTCTATCTGAACATAACATCCCATTGGTTTATATGTTTTGACATATATGTGTCTTATAATAATACTCTGTTTTGACCAGAAATACTTGACATTATTGAAGAGTGATGCTCTCGAGATGTGGTTTTATTGGCAGTTGAAGTTGCTTCCTCTTTCTCACTCTTTCCTCTTTGGAAAAAGAACATGTGTTGCCCTTTCTCTTTCCTCTCACTCTTCCTCGCTGTCACTCTATCTCTGCCTCATTTAGCTCTGTTTCGACTTCATTTGACTTTATTTATTGGAAATAACTTCACCACAGCAGGACACTAAATATCATTGCTGATTACGTTTTTTTTATTCGATCTGAAGGCAGATATAAAACTTTTTTTTATATCAAGGACTGTTAATGAACATAAATATTCATATACATAAAACTGTTCACACTTTCTGCGGATTTTCTTCAGTAACCACGTCAGGACTTCTGGAAAGAACCATTGCTGTTGAGTTTAAAACTTTGTTTTTACACTTTGAGCACCACAAGCCAAAGGCAGACATCTCTACGGCTCCAAAACAAGGCAACTCACACCAAAACAATCTAGATTAAGAAATAACGCTAAAGTAAGAGGAAATATATGTGTTTTGGATATTGGGGGGAACTGTCCATTTAAACACAGCCTTGCACTTAAAATTCTTTTTCAGGAAGTGTACCCTCTAGATGTCTGTCACTCTTCCTGTCACATGACCTTCCGTTCAATGATACGAACAGCGGCTGTGCAAACACAATCTGCACAGAGAGCTTCGGCTGCAGGCTGGTGTTGGTCAGGTGGAGACTGAAAGAGAGAAAACACAATAAATAAACACCACTTTGAATAATGTACATTTTCTTGTCTCCTAATTGCAGTATGAGATAGAATTAATAGCGGCTTTGCATTTCTTACACAAACAGGATCGCTGAGAGCTGCTTATTTTCTTTTTTCCCTTGTCCTAAAATAGCAGAGCTACCAAACAAACTGGACTTTAACCCAAGAGACCGCTGTTTGTTAGTTAGGATTGACTTATTTCACGGTAGTTTCGTTACATCAGATATGTGCTTTGCTCTTATATACAGTCTATGTTCTGGAGGGAACTTTAAAGTTGACATAAAGTCCCCACCTGCTGCCTCTCTTTATGCGTGCCTATTTCAAATCTAGATCCTCTAGATACGACAGTCCAGATGATCCCTCACTGCACAGGAAAACCATAAGTGTGCATTATTATGACAAGTTCAAGAACTGCAAAAGTGTGCCGGGAATTCAGTCAGTAAACCGTGGTTGATGTTTACAATTGGTAACTGGGGTCATATATTTCTACCCTGCACCTATTTTACAACAATATTTACAACCTCTATGATAATCTGAGTGCTTGTGTTTCTCTCCCTGGATGACCTACTTCTTGCTGAACAGTTGTGGTTCAAGGTCTGAGCAATTACTCCATCAGGGTCAGTGTTATTGTTATTGATAGAACTGACGGTCATAAGTTGTAATAACCTTCCAGTCCTTGTTATCAATCATCATTTCTGACTATTAAGCAGGCAATAAAATGTGTAATAAATGCAAGCCTATGTGCGTTATAATCTATTAAACCTTTCATTTATTGTTAAAGGTACAGAACATAAGCATTCAATAAGGTCCAGTACACAGTAGATCTACATTATGGCCTCAGTCTGTGATCCAGTTGAATGTTGACCACAGTTTCACATCTCTATCCACTGGTTTTTAAGCATTTCCTCCAGATCTAGAAGTTGCCTGAATGTCATTGAGTTTTTTTAATTTGCATAGGAGCAAAGAGCAAACAAGGTGCAGCCGCCACTGCACCAGATAACTTTGCATGTTCATCGAGCAGGATTCACGTCAACAAAAAACTGACTGTTCCAGAAATGTTGCTTTACGAGAAGTGATTGACAGCTGCGTTGCAGACTCCTCGTCTCTGACTGGTTGTTTTTCTTCGGGCGCTATGGAATCTTGCAAATGCTGTTTCCCAGTTGGGACTCGAATGCGAACAATGGAAACCTTTGAAACAGGCTTTATTTCTCAGAACTTCAAGCAGACATGATGCCTCAAGCATCGAAACTATTTGCTTCAGGAAACATTTAACAACCAGATGTGAATAAATTATTATAATAAATTATGACTGAAATCTAGGAAATATATTTTCTCTTTGTTTTCTGAGCTGGGTACAAACTTTGCAAAACAATGCATAATTCTTTTCTTTGTAAAAGTGAAACTGTAAATATCTTTTGTCTAAAATACCAAATAAATAAAGTAGAATTTTAAAACAAATCCCAAACCAAATAATAATTAAAAGAAGGCCGATTTCTACAGATAATATCTCTCATGTACTACTTTCAGGATACAGTGACAGTTGGAGGAAAGCATGACCAAACGTTATTTATATTACCAACTGTAGCTTTAAGGTATGGATGAAAAAAAAGTCCAAAGTTAGGAATAAATACACGCACACACACACACACACACACACACACACACACACACACATAGATAGATATAGAAAGAAAGAAAATAAACAAACATAGAATGGTATAACCTTTTCACTGTTCCACAATAAAAACATGGGAGCAAAGGTCACACCACATCCTGCTTCACTGTTGGTTTGTGATTATTTAACAAACCCATAAAACTTTTAACTATATTCTTATACAGTATATGTTGCACAAACAGTAATTGTTCTTTTATTTCAACAACCCCTTATCCACCATGTAGCCGTATAACTGATGCAGAATGATCATGTCCTGTTGTTGTTGTTGTAAAGTGTTGAAACTAATCTACTTTTCTGTGCCAACAGGATCTGATAGTACATTTCCAAAATGTTTTCGCTGCTGCTAAATGAGCCAATAAAAAGGTTTATGAGCAGTTTGATTGATGAGGATTAGAGTTACACGAGGTTGTAGTGGAGATTTCCATCTTGAAACACAGGACATCTCCAGTGAGCGGAACTCCGAGGAAGTTACTCATTAATCTGAAATGATTGTAAAACTTGATATGTCATTTATACCCAACTCACCTGAGTCTCCACAAACAATTTTTCCCAGTCGCCATTAAAAAAATGTTTGGCATTGTATGTTTCGGCAAAACCACGGATACGTTTTGGCAGTCGGTCAGAACAAGTGATGTAATATATGAAATGATCGTTATTGAAAATGATGTGGTATAATGATGGTTAAACATTTTTCTGTTCCGGGCTGCCATAAACTGAACCTTAAATACGCATGAATTACCTTAATCAACATAGGAATTCACAGTATGAACAATCTGGATGACAAATTGAAGATATATCGTAAACATCTATGAGCAATATGGATTGTTGTGCAACTGTAATGTCCATGAAACTTGGCAAATTCCTGGATTCATTTGATAGGAAAGTAAGCAGGATGTTTGGTTCATCAGAGCAGCTTTCTGTGGTCATACTGACTCATTTGAATGATGCAAACATGCCTTCAGGAACAAGTATGTGCGTGTTTGTATCATTTATTTGAGTGATTTTTTTTTTCAGTGTGCAATAGGCAGCTGGAATTTGTTTGCGTTTTTGTGTGTGTGTTTATGGAGATCCTATATAACAGGTAGAGAAACTGTCCCAAAGCATGAATAATTATGTCCACGTGTCAGTTCATCTATATTCGTGTGTGTTGGTGTCTTTGTCTTTTGTCGTGTTAAAATACTCCTAAATGACAGAGTTCATTGCAAACCATTCAATGGATTCTATGGCAGCATAAAAAAGCAATTGATAGTAACCCTTTTAACACAACCCTTTGTATTTAATGACAATAGAAGTTAGAATGTACAGTATTTTTTTACAAGAACTGTTGATATGTTGTCAACACAAAGTCCCAAATAGAAGACACTGTGGCCTACATAGCGTTTGAGAAGGACTCATTTATATTAATTTGCACTTGTGGTTACTGGTGGCAACAGCGACTGTGTTTTAATAATTCAGCTCCTAGAGTTTGAAATGACACAAGTATCAACCACTGGGAGTAGCATGCATGCTTTGTCTTAACCA
>NW_022280031.1:18068945-18100291 GCF_004355925.1 Anarrhichthys ocellatus
CCCCCCCCCCCCCCCCCCCCCATAGTAGCAGAGAGAGTGCAGAGGCAGACGGGTTTCTTGGTTGAATCTAGTTGAGTCTAGTCTGCCTGACTCATTGATCTTTTATCTGACTGAGTTTGTACAATTCGCGACGCGTTTGGTGTGAACGCAGCATCAGGCCACGATCACGACTCAATCAACTTTCATGAACTGAAAACACACTGAAAGGGTTCTAAGATAAAAACACGGACAACTCCCAGAACGGAAAACGCCGCGGTAGCAACCTGTCAATCACAAGGTTGCCACACCATCATTTATCATGAATACAATGAATACATCATGCTGTATTGAAGAAGACTTGAAACTAGAGATTGAGACCATAAACTCATGTTTACAATGTTTACTGAGGTAATAAATCAAGAGAGAAGTAGAGTCATTTTCTCATAGACTTCTATACAACCAGAGGAGTCGCCCCCTGGTGGACACTAGAGAGAATGCAGCTTTAACACATGAAGCATTGGCTTCACTTTTCAGAACCGGAGGTTGCCGCTTGGTTAACACAGCAGCCTGATCTCACAGGAGATTCACACTTTGCAAAAATAGACATCATGCTTTTCTTCTGATACAGTATAAACAAAAAGACAAAATGCAACCCGGGTGAAGCTAAACTAAATCTATTTATTAACAGGGACAATGCACATTGATGGAAAAACTGTGGAAAATCACAAGAACTTCAGACAAGATGTTTTATCAAGTTGCTGGTGTACGATTTATTATTCTAATAATGGATGACAATTCAGTAAATGTATGTTTTTTGTTACATTTAATTTTACAAAGTTAGAAAAGCAATGTTTAAGTCAAGCCTAGTGTTGCTTTACACATTAAAGAATGATCCCATTGACCTCCACACAGTGAGGCTTACTTCCTATTGATTTAACATTGGTATTAGATCGGTACCGTATCAGCTGATACCCAATGCCCAGGTATCGTAATCAGAAAAAGTTGGATCGGCGCATCCCAGATTGTACATTTAATATACAATAATTTCCAAAACTGGGAGGCTCTCACCAAAAGATGTTTTCCTTGAGACAACAATGTCCCCTTTAATAATTGATCTGGTTATTCCATTCCTAAGATTCTTCTGAATTATGAATGTGGTAAATGTGCTAATCCATTTTAACCTCATGCTAATGCTGGTATTCTTGAGAAACTAGCAAGAGTATGCTACATTTTTAAAATGATGAAACCAAAAAACCCAGCCCAGAGCTGCCAACTCTTTTACAATGGAAATAGCTATCAGCACTAAAAGTATCTACATGTAGACAGTCCGTCCCTTCAGGCCCTGAGGGTTTCAACAAAAATGTTGTTGAAGATGACCAACAATGCCTTTATTGTTTTAGAATATAATGAAAAAAACATCAGACTATTAAATAGAATAAAGTGCCCTGTTCGAGACTGTGCTCCATAATTGTGTCAAAAATACGCCCGCAGAATGTGTAAGGTCACTGGATTCTTCATCACATGGCAAGAATGAACTGTCCCTGTCCACTGCTGTCCAATGACAGAGCTTGTTACAGGAAGGCGCAGAATGTCCAGGATTCGCCCCATGATCACAACGAACAACATTGTTTCTTTACTTTTTGTACATTGTTATTGTTGTTACATCTCATTGCGTTGTTAGAACGTCACAAAGCAGTAAACCGACCACCCTCCTTATCTCCACCCCGCTGCTTCGGCCTGTGAGCTACGTCGTACCAGTTTAACTTCAGCAACACTTCTACGCTGCCCCTTTGCTGTGGCGGTAACGCCCCATTGTGGGTGCATGTGGTGCCCATTCACTCCTCCTGAGTGGCTTCTGATTGCGTCTTAGGTTTTTAGGCTTTTGTTGGGTCATGGGTGAGCTCGTCTACATTTCACCCAACTGTATTACTGATTTTTAATTGTTTTTGTTTATGGTAATTCAACATACATTCACATCAATGACTTGGTCACTGCATCTTCTATATTACTGTTTGCTGATGATACTGGCTTATTCCTTTCCCGAAAAACATTTCCCCCACACACATTCCCGAGGTTAATTCTGAATTAAAAATAATTTCTAAATTATTTAAAATGAACATGTTTCTTCAATTGTTATTGCATTTAATAAGTCCATGATATTTACTGCCCAAAACAAAAGTGAATGAATATAATTATCATAATGATTTATCAGTGTTGTTTGTGTTTTACTTGAATGAATGTCATCTTTAACATATACTATATGTGATCATCACCTCTGATCAGAGTTGTGTTTTGCTGATCTCTTATCTTACTAAGTATATGTATTGTTAAACTAAGTCTTGAATAGTTTAAATGTTTTTGTGTAACTGAATGAATATTCATTGTTATATCTACTAAGACTGATTTACTTTTGCTTGTGTGCTGTTGAATTTCTAAGACTTTTTAATGTCTCATGCAAGGAAAAGTCCTTTTGGTTTCATAACAACATGTCTGAGTCTTAAATATCCAGGTTTGCTTCCTCTTCTAATACTTCTGTTCAGATCATTTCATTTGCCTCAATCTGTGATTCTTACAGTCGGCTCAGTTGATCTAGTTTTCTCATTCGCGGCTCCCAAAACAACATCCTGGGATTGTGAGGTTACTGTCAGTCATAATCCAACGCCAGCACAAACACAGTAGTGCGATAGTTTCAGAAACACTGTGAAGAGGTGACATTCACTACCGAGATAAGAAGTGCATATAAAGAGTTTCTAGGGCAGAGGTTAATGCTAGCCATCAACATGTTGCCTCCAGAGAGGTAGATGGAGTGAGCTGGTCTACGAAGAGCATTTTGGCCAACAGATAAAAAAATTCACCATCATGACTCAAAACTGCCCTAACAGTGAATAAGCAAAGACATTTAGTAAAATCAGGTTATCATGTTTGTGTACCTTATTTAAATATCAGACACTGAACAAGCCTCTGTGGTCGTTCTTTCCGTCATCAGACATGTTGCCACTCTTAAAATGACCGTGTCTTTCTGTTCAAATCATTCAAAGGCACAACATGCAGCAGGGGAACAGATGAATACTTTCAGCTTAAAGTCTGTTTTCATATTGACCTTTTTCTCCCGTATTTGTTGTGCTGAGTGCTCTCTGGCGCTAGTTACAAAGCTGACTTATTATGAAAAGGGACACATTTGTAAAAGTTTTGGAATACCGGCAAGACTGTTGAAGGTGGGCTTGAAAGTAAACTTTCCAGTCAACACGGTGAAAGTCAACAGTCTGAAACTCAACTGGCCTACCAAAAGGTTTGCTTGAGGTAAATAAGATAAGAAGTCATTGCATCCATTTCAGCACATTCTCTGCTGAACATAATCATTCAGTTAATTTAACAGCGATCTGCACGTTACAATTTGAAGTTCATCATGTACAAATTAAAATTTTTAATTTGAGTTAAAGACTCTTCTGCTGATTATCCGTCTCAGGTACTACTGTCGGGATATGGTGACAGTTTGAGCAAATATGACACAAAGTTATTTCTCTACAGTAAGGCTCATTAAGCCCCTATAGAAATGGACACAAGGGGTGGACAGAATAACAGGAACACCCGAACTCCAATAATATAACACTGCTTGCATTAAACACTCTTAGGACTGTGACAGGCCGGCATTAAGTTCTGAACTGCTGCTTGCATTAACAATGAATTTAACTCAACTGTAAGTTGTTCCTGTTAATTAGTTTGCATTTAGTAGGAGCGATTGTTAAGGTGGTATAACTTTAGCCTGTACAAATACTGCAGCCATTCAAAACATGACTCCTTAACTTCCATTGTTCAGTGAGATGCTGCTTCTGTGTCTCTCGCGTGCTGCACAGACTCCTCACACCATTCCTTTATTTCCAACGCCGCGTGCACTCTCCAGCGCTTTCTTGTCTGCACGGTTCACGCGCGTAACGGGAGCGGGCGGGGATGAGGGAGAGCTCCGATTCTGATGTGGTGTACCCGTGAGAGCCGGTTAATAAGATACCAACCGACTCGTGAAATGGGTAGGGGGACAGGGACGGGCCCCTTATGCTGCATTCACGTGCTGCTCGTAAACCCCCCCACCCTACTTTGAAAACTGAAAACATTTCCGTATCACTTGGCGGAGCCTTTAAATGCTCCTGGATAGGAGTGGGTGATTACAAAATGAGCCCCGGGACAGAGCTACTTTGTGGCGGAGTGATGAGGAGAAGAAAGAACACCGAGGCGGTCCGGTGTTTTCAGCCGGGCGGGTTTGGAAAAAGACGCGCCGGTTCGCATCAGTTCAAAATCCACCTTCGCTCCTCGTGTAACGGCGCACTTGACAGAAAATCAGAGGCGGGCCCTCAACGCAGCGTCACGCAGCTCTCCTGTTGCGCTGAGAGGAGGCAGGCCGGTGTTTTTCCACTGCCGCGGATGTCTCATGTCCCCCCGTTTAGAGAGACAAAGGTCAGAAAGAGAGGTTTATAACCAGGCTAAAATATAAGCTACCAACTCGTCCAGCCCCTCAGTCGCTCTCGCGGACACAGACAAGACGACACGTGCAAGGGACCACGCTCAAAGGACATTAAAAGGACAAAAATAATATACAACATTACATCAACAGAGCAGGTAACTGAAAATAAATCGAATAATTTACATCCTCGTTGCACACCTCAGAAACGGGTCTGGAGAGGATGACTGTGCTCTTCTTAGTCACATTATTCGGATTTTTATCATAATTATGATTTGCATGCGTTTATTTGCGTCTGTGTTGTGTCTGAATGAGATTTCTTTTATTTTCAAACCAAGAGCAGCGTTTAAGAAGAGCTCGTGCATTTATGGGTGGAAATGATCAATTAGCTGCGTTTTCTTGCATTTCTTGGTGTTTTGTATGTCTCTGTACTGGTCGCAGTGTTAACGCAGATGGGGAAGCTGTGATGTCGATGTTGGATACAGACTGCTCTCTCTGTGTGCTGATTTGGTGGATTTAAATTGTTTTAATAGCTTTAAATGTAACCTGAGTTTTTTATTCCATGTCTTCTTCATGTGTTGTGCAGACTATTCATACATTCGTGCGTGGGATGCTTTTAAGGGGTATTTTATTCTTTTATTTGTCTTTGTTTCCCTCCACCCTCTTGTTGAGGATGTCGAGCAGTCCATTTTATGTAGACTTCCAGGTATGAACTGGTTATTTTCTTTTGTCATGCAGTCCGTCTCTTTTTCCAACATCTGTATAGGTTTGAGTGTTATTCCAGCGGAAGGAAATAGTCCTGTTGTATATTCTTATTTTTGCTTTATTTTATTGACTTCATTTCATTTAGTTCCGTTATTAAACCGCACAAGGAAAGAGGGGGAAGTGGCGCTCAGAGCGCTGAGAAGGCGGAGATGATCGTCAGTCGCACGTTGCACAGCATCGCGCGCTGCTTCTCCACGAGCCGCTCTCTCTCGGTCTCTCTCTCTCTCTCAGTTCAATTTAAGGGCGCTTCATGGGTACTGAAAACATTTGCAATGCAAATGTGAGATAGCCGCATGAGAAAAAGCCCTTTAGAAATGAGTAAAGATAACTTAAGGTGGAAACATGTAGACAATGTAGACAAAAAATAGAAATACAGAAATCGGTGGCAACATTTACATAAATGTATTTAAAGGTTTGTGTTCAGTGTGTATGTACAGTACGAGATCAGCACAGTACGAATGGTATATGAATGATAGTCTTCATGGTGGGTTTATTCCATCCCACGCCCCTTTCTCTCTCTCTCTCTCTCTCTCTCTCTCTCTCTCTCTCTCTCTCTCTCTCTCTAGCTGTTGGATCTCTTAGTTAGGGAGCTGCTCTGCTGCCGATCACTCTTGTTTTTTCTCTTCTTCTTCCTGTATTGATAATATTAGTAGTAGTCATTTTTCTATTATTTCCTGGTGTTATAATTGGTGCTTCTGGCTGCCCACCCAGATCTCGGTTCTGCACAAGGTTTCTACCCATGCTTGCTTATAGAACATTCTAGACCTTATATGACTATATGTGTCTGAAGATAACTTCTGTTGATTTGACGCTGTATAAATTTAAAGGAGATGAATTGAATTCTTCTAGCCTTCACATGCTAAAAATGCACAAAACGTTGGGTCCTTTGTGGTGTTATAGTCCTGATGGTGGCGCTACAGGTCATTCATTACAAATAATTCAACCTATCTCCCGCCGTAGTTTTCGCTCGATTGAAACCAAACTTGCTATTCTGCGTCTTCAGACTAACCTCCCACAGAGCATCAACGCGTTTTAACGGTAACAGTGCTGTAAATGGTTACTGCAATTTTTCGCTAATTAAATCTTGAAGGTTTATCAAAATATATCACACAAATGGATGTCATGGTAGATGTAGTGTGATACATTTCAGAACGTTTTGAACTGTACTTTGAATTCTATCCTCATGTTGGCTATTACTTTAAACACCAGTTTTTCTCTTGTGAATCTTCATAGAAACAAGTTACAGACAGTTGATGAAGTACAAATATTCTCAGACTTTTGTCTTGATAACAGAATTTTTTTATACTAGTTTGAAATCTTCCTTTACATGCAACCCTGGCGATTGCCTAAGTCATAGTGTGAAGCCCTCTATAGTTACTTCCTTAACAGGTAGTTCAACGAGAGCATGACTTGCTCTCCATGTGAAAGGTTGTGATTTCAAGACCGGGATGATGCAGAATAAACATGCTAATCCAAACGGAGACACGGTTTTAATAAACCTGTGCATACCTTCACTCTGGTGCTGTCCCATACAACGCCATTTGTATGAAATGAAGCAGAAACAATGTTGTTGCCTTTGAAGAAACCCCTGGGGGACAGTTGTAACTTCGCTGGTCAAACAATAGAATAGAAAACGGATAACACGCCCTGTGCTGCCCCACTTTAACCTGCAGAAGGAAGATCACGGAATTCTCGAACCTCCTATACAGTTTAAATTTGTTTTCTGGTTGCTGTATTGGATCTTCGTCCTTGGGTCGGTTAGTGAGGTCTCTTGCATATGTCTTTTAATGGCTGAAACAGAAGGTTTAATCAGGGGGGCAACGTTTCTTCAGTAGGGTTGGGTTGTGATTGAAGTTTTGGATTACTTTTAACATTGCAAGGTACCCAGAGTTGTTGACGCCCAGAGTCCAACAAGAGTCCAACAACTCTGGGTAACTTCCAACGATTCTGCCCAGATTTTTGTTTCCCAGAATACAGAGTCTTTTGGGACTCTGCCCAGATTCTTGTTTTAATCTGGGCGTTAAGAGCTCAGTGTACCTTCCAACGTTGAAATTGATCCAAAACTTCTATCCCAACCCTACTGAACAAACGTTGCACTCCTGATGGACAAGGTATTGACAGATAGTTATGTACATGGCAAAATTGTGCCTCTGTGCCCGCGACTGCCGTGGCCGGACGCATTATGTCTTCGGGTTGTCCGTCTGTCCGTTCCTTTCTCGCAAACTCAATATCCCAGGACAGAAACTTCCACTCGCACTCAAAGTTGAACTGATTAGAATTTGGGGCACAAAGCTCACTGTGACCTGTTCACCGTGGCCATGACTCAAGAATGTATTAATTATGACAATAATAAGAGAAAATGATGATGGGAGGACATTTCGTACAGACAACATGATTGGTTGGCAGAGGCATACAACTGGCAACTATAGTTATTTACGGCTGTCATTTGCTGCTATTTTATGCAAGGATTTATCATTTTCTGCCATGGATTATACTGTTGGCAGGATGGAAGGTAATAAATAATAATAATAATAAAACTCTCCCCTGAAAGCCAGTGTAAAGATGTTCTTGTTGGTTAGCAGCTCTTAAAAAACGGTGACCAACCACACTTAGTCAAAGAGGGAAATAAGAAAGGTGGCAGAAAAAATCAGAAGTGAAACGTCCAATTTGGAGACTTCTTTGTAGATGTACTTGGGGTGGAACCTTCTAGCTGAATCACACAGACTGGCTGATAAACTGGTGTACAAGTCCAACCTTTCAGCTCCTGACCCTGAGATTAATCTAACTAATCTTGGCTGCTGTAGCATCCTCTTCTGAATCAGCCACTGTGAGCTCAGGATGGCATCAGATCTCCTGCGTCCAGAGACACACCTCTGACTATAATGCTCTCTTTGTGTCCTGTGGCTGCTTCTGTAGGTGGCACACTTTCTCTTGCTGCTGATCATGGAAAATACAAAAAAAAAACATCACTTGATTACACAAAATGCATCGAAATGTGTGCCACGGGGCATTTCCAACTATCCAGTTGTATGTTTGGATATTTATTTAAGTGAAAAATGAAAGCTGCTGTATTAACTGCCGGCATGTTTGCTGTTAAATCATTCATTAAGAGCGTGTTTGTGAAATATCAGTCATAAGCACGTCAGCGTTCCCAAAGTTTTTACAAATGGAAACCGTGAGAGCCAACAGTGACGGGGTGAATAAAACCATCAGCCTCAGTTACACATCAAGAGTTGCCGTCAGACTTCCAGTATATGACCGTGTGTCGGTGATATCAGCTCTTTCTGAACCTCCACCGCTACTGTACATATTAACCAGCATGAACCACTGACCCACACACACCCAAACAACTGCCCCTGGTTAACAATTTGACTAGTAGATATCCCCATAAAACATCCCCGGCTGATTACTGACATTAAGACAAGCGTTTCTTTTGTACTGCAAAATGGATGGTTAAATATGCAATTGAGGAATTATCTTTTTAAACATGTGCTGAATGTTGCAGACATTTCCAGAACACACATCTGAACATTGGATAAAGCCAAGTTAAAAACTCTTGTTTCATTTTGTTGACATATTAGAGTCAAAGGGTGTTACTCAGGGGATTTTGGATATCTCTTCGTATCACTAGGTAAATCAGAAAACACTGTCAACATCCATAAAAAAACAAGTTTTGCCATGTTTTTTATAAATACAATGCTGTATAAATCTGACTATAAATGCTATGCGAACAAATCCCTCTCTGTTAACCTTCAGAATATAGAGAGGAATGAAATTGTAAAGTTTGGTGTATGTAAGAGCTGCTGAAATGGAGATTTCTGGATCAGAGTCTGAGAAGAAAAATCGCAAAATTGACCAGAGCATGAAAAATGATGTCCTTGGAGGTCTCCCTCCAATCTTGAATGGTTTTATATAATTGTGTTGAAGTTTGAACAGCTGGTAATCTCGGCCAGCAGCTCTGAAAGATTTCTTCTACCTTGGCAGCTGAAGGTGAAAGCAGTTAAAATGTGGATTTATAGCCGGCTTTCAGGAGGTTCAAGCTTGTTATTAAAGGAAGGAATGCCAAGTGCCCATCTTCACATGTTTATGATGGAGGTCAAGTATTCTGATGGAACAACAGACCAGCGACCCGCTTACCGACCGATAGTTGACATAACGGATGAACTCTGCATCAAAAGTGGATCATCTGAACAACCAGAGATTTGAAGCAGCAAGCAACAGCAACCTTTGAACATCTGCACTTCACGACAACTGAGAAAACTCAATCTGCTGATGAAGAGTGTGTGATGTGGTCATAAAGCTCCACGACAGGAGAGTGGGTGAACCTTGGGCTATCGTTTGGTCGGCTGCCGATTCCAACGTCCGAAAAATGAATTGTCTAGCTTAACTTTTAAGGATCACTGATCACACGAAAATGCATCTTGTCAGGCTTCAAGTAATCGTTTGTGTCCGACAAACCAGAGCGCGGACCAATCAGAGTCCTGAGGTTCGTTCAAAACAAAAATGGCAGCTCCTGCTAGCCTGCTAGCGTAGATGCTGCAATAGCATCAGTTATATCACAACTGTATTATTATTGTTTCATTGAAAGAAGACAGAAGAACAACACTGAAGGCTTTCCTCGATGCAAAAGATGCTTTTCACTCTTCTCCCCACTGGCTTAGGCAAGAGTTTGATTGACGGATGGTTCATCCAATCACCTGCCAAATATGTTTCTTAAAGTGGCTGGCCTTCCCCAGTGTACACAGTGCAGTTACTAATGACTGCTTCGATGGTTCTGTGTAACAAACCATCCGCTGGGTCAGGTGAGGAAACTATGATTGTTGTCAACCAAAAATTCATATTTTCTTCTTCTATGTCGATGGTATTTTGTTTTGCATGAGATGCACTTGAAGTGCCATCTGCTGGTAAAATTAGTAGTTCCTCTTTTTTTCTGTAGCATCTCATGACTCATCTCATGACTCAGACGGTGACACAGTGTTCATGTAAATGTGCGAGTTAGCCATTTGTACTTCCCACCTATATCTGATATGACATGAATGCAGGGTTGAAATGATAAAAGCTGGCGCATTCATGCAGCTAAGCTGGGGTTTATCACTAAACCGACCCACTCAGGATGAGAGCAGGGATCTCGTCAGGGCAAAGCGTCTTTGGAAGATGTTGTCCTGAGACTGATGCTACGCGTACTGATCCGTAGGTTCCAGATCGTTTCATGAATGCTGGTATCACAGTCTAGCTATAAATCTTAGTTTATGTTAGTGTGTGTAAACAGGAGTGGAACCTACTGACCTGCATGACATTGAATACTAGAAAAAACTCAGAAAATACAGAGCATCAACAGTGACTGTTGACTCTAGTTAGATAAGACTAGAATGTATGCACCTCTCTGCATTCTTTAACTTCTACACTTCCTGTTATCTCTGTCCGTGCCTCTATCTCTCACAGGCGTTCTTACTGTGATACTCTGTTACACTTGACGTTTCCGTCCCTCATGCCGTGCTGTTTCCAATCTTGCTCAATTTTGTTTTATCTGCATCTGTTGCATATATCTTTGTCTTTATGTGCGTGTGACTCTCTTCTCTTTGTCACTGTCTTTTAGTAACCCGTCTGTAGCTGCATACCCTTCTGCTCAGTTAACTTTTAACAGCTCTATTCTTTCTTTCACCCTCTGCCCGTCTACCATTCCCTCTACATTTCCCTCTCTTCATGTCCGATATTTTCTCTCACACAATCATAGTCACAATAAGTCCGTCTCTTTCTGTTTCTCTACCGAATAGTTAAAAGCTTCAAATATTTTTTCGTGTTGACATTTAAATTGTTATTATTAATTATCTCAGTCCCTAGTCCAAATGTATTTATTGAAAAAAGATGGATGTAATGATTTCCAAAATGTACGTTTTTATCGAACTAAATATTCTCCTATAATCCATATTTGTTGGCGTTTTGCCTTTTTAAAAACATTTTTACAGAAGTCATAAACTGTTTGCTAAACTGTACTAACGAGGCTTTCCAGCAGCAATCTAACAGCACCATGAACTGCTTTTATACATATAACCACAAATAAATGACACGTAGGCTATGCTAGGATGTTGTTACATTTCTTTTTTGGATACGCTACAACAATGCAATGAAGAATAGTTATTCTGGACATTTGAGGCCCATTATCGTGGCCAACCAATATCGTGTTGAACGATTATCTCTTCATATCGCCCGAGCCTAGTTGGAGGAGTAAAATATCAGTTGTGATTCTCAAAGAGAGGAAGGAGTGAAAGAAATGTGGGGCAGAGGAGGTGGAGGAGGAGAGTGGAATTAAAAGGTGGTCAGCCCAGTGGAAATGTACATGGTCTTAGAATAGGAGAGCGTGTTATATAAGTGGTTAGAAAGTGTGTGTGTGTGTGTGTGTGTAATGGTGGCTGGGTTCTGAAGTCACTACATGAGTATCAGCCTCTCCCACACACACAAGACAATGAGTCTCTATGTTTTACAGCAAGAATTTTGCCTGTGGTTTAAATGGTCCCAAAGGTCACCGTGATTCCCACGGCGTGTCTCGCTCTCTGGAGGTCGCTGGAGGCAATGTGCAACAACATTTCCTGCTTGTGTATCGCTGCTCTCTAATGACTGTGATAACGTCAAACTCTCTTTGCTCTAAATACAAAATCTGCAAATTCCTCGTCCGACAATCAACCTTTAAAACAGTATGGTGACATCTTCTACTTTGGGTCTTCTGATGAAGCTTTTCTGGGTGGCACTCTGTTCTTCTGGTAGATTAGCCATAGCAGCTAGTTCTGCTAATGCTCACTGCTCACTTCCATCCATTCTCTGCTGCCTATCTGGGGTCCATGTGGCAGGAGATGACAGCAAAGTAATAAAAGGTACAGTAGACCATGCGTCTGTTTTTCCCTGGGATGTCCGCCAGCTCTTTCACACCTTGGGTCAGGTTCTGCCACAGAGTCTCCACCCAGTTGGTTGGCGTGGAGCACCTCCACAGGGAAGTGCCCAAGAAGCATCAACATCAGATTCCTTGAGATACCTAAGCTGCCTAGTTTCAATGCAAAGTTCTTTTTACGGATAGCTGAGCTCCTCAACCTATTTCTAATGCTGCGTTCACACAAGTTTCAATAGCATCACGGCCAGGCGTGATAAGCTACAGTGTCATTGCTCAAGCTCTTGTTGACGTAGTTATGCCTTAGCATTTTCTTTGATGGAACGGATCAAGGTGAAAATAAAACGTATGATTGGTTGACACTTCAACACATCATTGGAGCATCCTTCACACAGTGTCGAGGGTAGCCGATTGCTGAGTTGTAAAAAGGATTGCAACCACATTGCCCAGTTTTTATTATATTCTTGACTCTTCGTTGATACAAAAGGTTTGTAGCCCGATATCCAATTGGTTTTAGCTGTAAATAAAATACTTTAAACAAGACGTTAATTATTGTACATTTATCATCATCATGCTTACCCTCTAGAAAAATATGATAGCATATTAAGTGTTGAGAGGAAGTAAATGAATGTTAGGAAAAATAACAGTGTTGCTCTGAAGCACTTTATTTGCATTTATCCAAAATAATTTATAGTACAAAGTTCAAATGTAAAGCAAAGGTCTTCAATGTTGTAAATGTGTTACACAAGTGTTACACAAACGCTTTTGTGAACTCGACAAGGTTGAAGGATGATGCAGAAACAAAGTAGCAAAACAAACATATATTTGTATTAATACACACAGATTACTTATTTAATATTTGATGTGAATGTGCATCAGTATCGATTATAGATCTCATTAACTACCATCATCCTCTTCTGTTACTCCCATCTCTTCTACCTCTTGCTCAGGAACAAATATATTGTTATGCATTGTAGATAGCTGAATGTGCCAAATATGGTACAATGATAAGAGCTCAATGGGATTAAGGCTGAAGTTGTGGAGATGATTGTGTAATGTTTAGGCATCTTTTCCTTCACTTGGTTTTCAGTGGAGATAAATGGATTAGACATCGCATTGGACCCGATGTAACCAAGCCTGTGGATGTCTCATTTGATACAGTTCACCCATTCTTTCTGTGGTAGCTTTTATAGTGAGTTAAAAGCTTCCATGGAGTGCCACAAAGCTCAGTTGCAGGTCCTCTACTTTTTAGGATTCACCACCTGCAAGGTTTGAGAATGTATTTCTTTGCTGATGACACCCAACTCTATAGTGGTGTCCATCCTGTTTGTTTTCAGTAGGATTGGAAAGAGATTTGCTTTGCATGCTGTGCCAAAATGAACCAAAACAAGGAAGCTAAACTAAAATGCATTGTGATACAGTGTAAGCAAGCAAATCACAGTTTGTGCTGCTATTAATGCTTGTCTAAAAATATAATTCACCCACAATCGATTCATTCAAGTGTTTCTCGTATAAACGGTCCCAATGATCCCATTCTCTCTGTGGTCAAAGAGCATCAGCCAGTGTTGCAGGATATTTTTCTCATCTCTCATTAATTGTAGCTGGTTTTGTTATTCACATCAGAATGGCAGTCCGCCTCTATAGTGGAAGTAATATCACTCTTGGCCATTAATATCAACCGCTGTAGTTTGCCACGGACATAATGGAGTCCATTGTTTCTCAAGCAGGAAATACTTCCATTTACACACACACACACACACACACACACACACACAGCGAGTGCTTTCATTTTCCTGAGTGTTATTAATTAACTGTCTAGGAAGTTAGTCATGAAAACAAATGTGTCTGTACGTGTGTTTGTGAAATCATTAACTAGCTTTAAGGATACTTGCATGCACTATCAGATAGAGGGCGGATGTACTGTACAGTTGGTTGCTGGCAGAAAAACAAATGTTGAAGGGATTTGTACAAGAATCCCCCAAACACAGTTGAAACGTCTCTCTCCTTTATCTCTCTGCAGATATATACGAGCAGCCTTTTTTAATACTTGTTAGGTAAAAGTTTCTTCTGTGTCTAGAACATGTTCATGGTAAAAACATTTTTGGAAACAAATCAATGAAAATAATATAAGCAACAGACAGAAAACACAAGGATTCATCTGAAATGTAATCTTGTCCTCGATCCTGCCCCGTTTCAGTATCTTGCAGAAAGTCAGGGATAGGATGAATGAGAGAGACAAAGATCTGCTACAGCAGTCTGCTAGATGGAAATAGATAAAGACATGACATTTTCCACAATGACAGACATCTGCTGACTACTAAGTATGTCTCTCTCCCTCTGACTCTCTCTCTCCCTCCCTATTGCACACATACACATACAAGACTGAAGAGCCCTGACTTAATCCATTAAAAGGACATTTTAAGTGTGTTTGTTTTAGCTGTAGCTTTTACTTCAAGGCAGATAGATTTGAAACAGTTTACCTCAGACAGACTGCAGTGTTGCAACGATTGCGAAATTCCTATTGAGTAGTTGTGATGCAAAACATTCACAGGAGAGTATTTACATTTTTGTGTTGTTTATTTGTCATTTGAAGATAAACTGCTATATCTGTTTAGATTTGTAATGGAATTGAACTTGCAATACCATCAGTACAGGCTATATACGTGTAGTAACAAGTATCACACCAGTTAAGCTACATGTGTGGCTTTGTGGCTTGGTAATGATATCGTAACGGCTTCAAAAACGGCTGACATGAATCAGGGAAGGCTAATTTATCTGTGCCTGCATGTGTGTGTATGTGTTTCCACTCGCACTCCCAAAACCCTCAGTAATATAAATTCAAAGAAGCCAAGCAACAAGAATCAGCTTCGTCCCAGAGCCCTCCGGGTTAGGTTGTAATGAGTGGCTTACAGTAAAGAACGGGTTCTGAAGTCAAACATGAACATGTTAATGGAAGCTATTATCGACAATCCATGTTGGTAAAAGTGTAGTTAAATTTGTTTGCCAGGAACCAAAGTTACCCTTGAAACAGGCTTCTGGCAGTTTGGGAGCAATAGAAAGGTATTAATAATACTTACTATTAATTAATTAGTGATAAACAATCTCTTGTAATGTTCTTGGAAGTCATGAACATCACCATTACACGTCCTTACTCCTTGGGGCTGTTTTTTCCATTTACTGCAAGTGAACTCTGCTGAACGGTTTTTGGAGATATTGTTTGTGCAACAGACTAATATTTGGGAAACTGTAACTGTAACATCACAAGTGTGATTCCCATTAAAACTAACATTGTATTTTTGTATCTACGGGGGTACAGTCGACTCTATCTTGAAGATGTCCCTGACCTCTGAATTGGGTGTCAGCAAAGTATGGGTAGAAAGTAATATGTCTATGAATATATCGTTGGATCATTTTAAGAGCTTTCAGGACAAATAGACTACATGAACACCTGGAATATCATGTAGTTGTTCCTCTCTTCTTTCAGCACATGTTAAAGCTTTCAAACCTAGTTGTCCGAAACTGCTACCACCAGTCACCAGTCAAATGCTGGAGCATCATTGGTTGGTCCACCAGCCACTTTGGCGTGTAGCCAGCCACCATCAAGTGGTTCTGTTGGGGTCTGAAAATCAATTCAGCTTTCTATGTGTTGACAGCAGTATTAAAAGGCTGCGCTGTCAGGGGATTCATTTCGATCCAATTCTCACTGGATTTTCTTTTTCTCCGTCTCCTGTTTCTACAGAATGGCACAAAAAGAGAAACTTCAGTGCCTGAAGGATTTCCACAAGGACACTCTGAAGCCGTCTCCCGGTAAAAGCCCCGGCACACGGCCCGAAGACGAGGCAGAGGGCAAACATCCGCAGCGGGAGAAGTGGGCCAGCAAGTTGGACTTTGTTCTGTCTGTGGCTGGCGGCTTTGTTGGTTTAGGGAACGTCTGGCGTTTCCCGTACCTCTGCTACAAGAATGGTGGAGGTAAGGCGTTGTTATACCTCATCTATTCATTGGGTTGATTTGCTTATCTGCTTTTTTTCACATTTAAAATGACTGTTTTCACTCCACCCAGGTGCATTCCTCATCCCCTACTTCATTTTCCTGTTTGGCGGAGGTCTGCCGGTCTTCTTCCTGGAGGTTTCCCTGGGTCAGTTCACCTCTGAGGGTGGCATCACCTGCTGGGAGAAGCTCTGCCCCATCTTTACAGGTATGTCCCCAGTGATATGAATCGATTGTTGGTATAGCATTACATTTTTGGCAAACATAGTGACGGTTTCGGTTACTTTAGTACAGCAGCTACGTCACAAATGAGTAAACAGTGACTTTTGATTTCACACGGGACATGAACAATGGTCTACTGGGTTAAAATCTGGTGATTTTGTAACCCACTTTTGTACCCCACCTCCTCCCTACACCGACTTACGTGGGTCCCATACAAATGTATTACATGGTTTATTTATGAATTATAGTGCATTACTTCTCAGCTACGAAGTGTGTGAGAACAGCCTGAATACACACTGTATTACATACATATTACAGGCTGGTATATGCTTTTCACTGCAAAAAAACATTTAATAGATTAAACCAATTGTGGTACGTTTTTAGTCAGCTCCACTTATAGCTCCGCCCACTGCCCCGCCCCCACAGCGTCTCACTTAACGACTGATGAGCACGCGGCCCGGTATCAGCAGCCGTTTCCTGCCCAACTACTGGGCTTACATTTTTCCAGACCTCTGTTGTTTTTCACAGAGGAATGGCTGTGCAACATAAGGCTGAGTCACACCAGACTCTCCTCCAATCAGAGCGCTGAGACTTTACCCTGCAACCGTTACCAGGCAACCAGGCACTGCACTGGTACACCGACACACTGAGGCCTCTATTCAGCGCCAACCTTCCCCGGCTCTCACCTCGCTCTCCGGTGAAAACCTCCTCTCTCCTGAGAAAGCACGCTTTAGAGTTCCGAGATGTATTTCATGATTTTACTTCTGGCATCGGAGTGAATCGTGTTTTTTTTGTTTTTTGTGTGTGTTGCCCAGACGCACCTCTATTTCTCTTTCACTTCTTCCGTCATACTTCCTGCCTTCCTTTCCTTCCCTCCTTGTTCATTCCCCTCGTCAGTTCTTCTCACCTCCCTCTCTCCTCCTGTCCGCTGCCAGCTGATTAAGGTTAACGCATTCATCATCGTATCATCTGCTCTCAGTCGGTTTTCTGTTTGTGCAAACGTACATAAACATCCTCTCTGATCTTACCTCAGGTTTGTACATTTAGTTCAGTCATTTTATCGGCGTAACCGTCTCATTATCTCCATTTAATTATTTACTCGTGCCGCTGTTCTCGCTTTCACACTCACTTTCTTCCTTTCAGACACATTATCCCCCCCGCCGTCTCGCACACACACACACACGCCCGAGATGGTGTACAGAGTGTCCCAAATCACACGTTGCTACGGCAACAGCGCGGCAACACATCAGAGAGGTGAAGAGAGAGAGGGGGGGGGGAAGAAAAGAAGCAGATCAGCCAGAGGAGGCATGAGATGGATTGATGAAGACGAGGAAAAAGGTGGAGAGAGGGAGAAAGAAAGGAAGGAAGGGAGGCCATGGAAAAAATGGAGGCAGAATGAAGGGAAGACAAACAGAGAGAGGCGGAGAAGGGGAGATAGAATGAAGGGAATGGAAAATCAGAAGGATTAAAGCAAGAACAGAGAGAGATGGTAGAGACACGGTAGATAGAGGAGATAGAAAATAGAGAGCCCCTTCTAGACCTTTCTTGTAAACATGATTTTGTAAATATAAATGTCGTGCTAATGAAGCATTATGGGTTTGATGTGAAATGAGAGAAAGAGAAAGGAGACATGTGGTTCCAGACATCTGAATTGCTGCCCACGTCTCGTGTTGTGCTCATTGAAAAAACCACCGAGAGCAACAATCGGAGCTTAGCCCGTCCATCCAGATCCACTCCGAACAGAAGCGCCGATGAGATCAGTGCAGCCAGATAGTTAATTAATAATAATTCTACCCGCAGAAATATCAACTCTCAAATCGATTTATTTTTTGTTGTTATCGACATGTAAAACGTTCATCGTTCCTATGTGCAGACAGAAGTGGTAGACACAGGACGGGTACTGTACACGGGTCACTACTGAAAACAACCCCAAAGTGAACCAGGATAACGCAACACGAACACAAAGTCACGACTCAGTAATCCAGAGAAAACAGAATTCAGTCTAATTATCAGGTGTCAGCCTGAAGCCGGGAACGGGATTAAAGATGATCGACACCAACAGAGACCAGATACCCCACACACATCACAACCGTTTCCATCAACACACTCGTGTTCAGTGCAGGAGCGGAGCACATATTGAATGACTAAGAACACACAGGTAGACTATAATAAGAGTCGTGTCGCATGGCAATGGCCTAAAGTCACGTTCTTGATAAAACAGAAACATTAATCATAAACACAGTTCGTCTTCACACGGAGAACAAATTTGGATAAGACGGTGAATGGAAAGCTGATGAAGTGGATTATAAAATAACTGCTACTCTCTCTCAATCAAAGCTCATTGCACTTCACCGTTGCTTTATTTTCACAATTATTTCATCATGTATTTTTTGTTGTTGGTATTAGATTAGTGAATACGTGAAAGTAGAGTCCTGGAATAAAATACGACCACCGCTTGATGTTATCTGGTATTCAGGCAAATAGAGGAATTCTAACAAGGGACTGAGACAGACTCCGTCAACACCTCACACTGTGTGACAGGTCTCACACCATTTCATCATCTGAACTGGAACAGACTCAGTCAAACTTGATCCAATCGCCATTATTCATAATTGGCTCACCGATCATAATGTGGGTCTTGGCCTTCACCTAGTCGTGCTTCATGGATGTGATCGAAATGTACCACGAAGGTCAGTTCTGTTTTTTGGGGGTTTCCATTCAAAACAAGTGTGGTACTGATTGCCTAGTTGATTTAATATCTGCATATTCATGACATTGGACCTCATGGAAGAACATTTTCATATTATTATCCTAACTTTCTTGTACATTGTTTTTGTAAGTCGCGCTCGTACGAGTATGAAACGTCAGATTCAACACAGGCTCTTAACTTTAAATACTTGTGAAAATGACCAGCGTAAACATGATGAAGGCCACCTGTGTGTTTATGAGAATTGCAATTTAAAACCCATGAATACCGTATAAGGCTGTGTGCCCTGCCCCACATGTCCTACATTGAAGTCCTGCTTTTGGAGATCCCAAGAAGGAAAGTCTTTATTTGTTTTAATGGCGCTAGCAGCAGAATTAAGAGACCTACTAAAGCCGAGTCACGGGGACAAATAACGAGTGCTGAGTCACTGAAATACAGAAGAAATGGTTCCGTATGAAAGAAACGTCTCGCCATCAATAACGGAAATGGGAGGGGCTTCAAATAATTTAAGATGTCCAAACTGATATTATAGTTTTATACAATAGCATCAATTGCCAATCTATATATTTGATACTGTTTGAATATATTGAGAATCATATTAGCCAATAATTTGAATTGCAGAGTCAACGAGGATAACATCGTTATGAAGTTTAATTTATGAACAATCCATTAGTGGAAAACGTAGGCGTGAGCAACAGCAGACCAATCGCTCGTGACTCTTGCGACCGGTACCCTTCGTAAATTGTGTTCGTACCTCAGAGAAAATAAAAAATTTGAGAAAATAGACTTATGCGGCAAGTTCTCCTAAATCACTCGTACAAGCCGCATAAGAACGGATCCGTTAGTACGAGTGGTTATTTCAAAGGTTAATGACACAAATGAAAGATTTGCCATCGCAACATAGTTTTATCACGCTGCCACTAAATATTACTGATGGTTATTCCCTCGGTCTCGATCCTCCGAAGGTACTGTCGTCACCTGGGAAGTGAAACGATGCGTTTCTTCACGCCGCTCATGTGCGTTGAAAAAGGATCGGGCGTGGATGTAAACAGAGCGAGCGAGGTCAGCCGAGGTCAGCGGACGAGCACGAGAAATGACATCATGGAGGAGGACGCATCTGTTTGTTTGATCAGCACTGTTCCATGTGATCCGAGCAAGTGTGTGTGTGTGTGTGTGTGTGTGTATTTAAAGATGTAGATTCGTGGCAGCTGCTAATTAGTGGAGTGATTGAAAGGACATGATGCGATGGTCAAATAGTTCACACATTCACGCACACACACACACACACACTAGAATTCATGCAGATAGTTCATAAAGACCAGGCGTAAGCACTCTTACACACACACTCACACACACACACACAGATGGCCAATGACGTTGAAGGACATTAATTTGGATGAGTGGCCTCTGTCGGCGGTGTGTGCTGACTGATACACACACACACACACACACACTAATATACTTATACGACCACAATCATTACTTAACCTCTTACCTAAAACCTAATCCATGTTCAGATCTTGACCCAAATCCCAACTCCTACACCTGCTCCCATTTTCTTCTCTTTCTATGCTTGTGTAGTAGGAGCACACACACACACACACATCCTTGTTCCTGTGTGATCCGACGCGTCAAACAACATTTAAGAGCAGGGTAACACCATTGAAGGTTAAATAATTAAAAACATATTGCTGTCGACCTTGAGTAGGCCCAATGCACTCGAAGATAAAACTGACTTTTGAGTTTTTCTCATTCTATATTTCGTAAACCTTCTTTTTGATGGCTGTACTATTGCATCAGATTTACATCTTTTCAAACGCATCTCCATGTAATGTAGTCTGAGGTGCAGTAGATGATATAATACAGCTCTGTGGGGTTTGAACAGCATCACAGAGGAGGCAGAAGCATCATCCTGCCAGTTTCTCAAGGAAAATGTACAAACAAACGCGTTCATCAGTCCTTCACTTGGGGACCAAAGAAATATCAGTGATGACATGTTGGACACACATGGATGTTAAACTACATCATGATTGGTTGGCAGAGGAATACAGACGTGACGCAGTAGTTTCGGACATTATTTACTTATAAATGAATGCTATCTGTTCGTCATATTTGGACCTTTAGTTGCCATCTCGCTGGACTGTTGATGTCTTCATGTGTCGTCACTTTGCCCTCTCTCCTCTCTCCAGGTATTGGTTACGCCTCCATTGTGATCGTGTCCCTGCTGAATATCTACTACATTGTCATCCTGGCTTGGGGCCTCTACTACCTGTTCCAGGTAGGTGTGGGAAGACATTTGAAAAAAAACTAAAAACTCTGATGGCAATAAAGTGAAGCTCTTTCATTTCCATCATAAATAAAGGATTTTATGAGGACATTCTGACCCTCTACGTACTGGCTAGCAGGAACGTCAGTGTTGTAGTATAAGGGTCATGCATAGCTGAGAAAAGGTAAATCATAATTTCCCACCAGCCGATGAACACAATGTAAGGTGAAGTTGGTTCATATAAAAGCTATTTGCTGGCAGAGGTTGCATCATTGATCGCAAGAGTGATGATTGAATTAAACCCGTCATCGTCTTTTGATCCACTGAAGAATGTAGCACTGTCATTTAAGGAATACATCGTTCTTTAGCAAGCTCTCCTTTTTTTGGAAAAATAAATGAAGTCCAATAAAACATCAGTTTCACATTTGCTTCAAAAGCAAATACAATGACCCAGTCTTTGCAAGAGGTTATCTGTTCAAAGTTGGCCCATCCACTGTCCAAAATACCCAGTATGCAGTAGTAAGAAGATCAAGGGTGTCTCTCTCTCTCTCTCTCTCTCTCTCGCTCTCTCTCTCTCTCTCTCTCTCTCTCTCTCTTGAAAAAGGTAGCGTGTGAGCGTACATAATGTATGTGTAGGTGTGTGTTTGTGTATCGGGTCAAAGCATACAGAATTCAAATCAATAACTTCACAGCTCATCTTGGCTCGCTCAGAAAAAGTGCATGTGTGTATAATAGGTTAAAACAGATATCTGCTCAGTCTGCCTATAGCAGAATGGTTTATGATGTTGCATTTGTGAGGGAACAGAGCAAAGTAGACATCATGAACATGTAATATCTGTGTTGTAAAACAACAACATGTAATGTAGTATTGAAAGAGACCAATTGGAAAATTCCGGCAAACTTGAAGCAAAGAGCAGTGCTTATGTTAATGTCCCAAAGCCGTCCTCCATCATAACTTCTGCTTCTTCTTTACTGGTTCCAGTGTTTTCAGCCGGAGCTGCCCTGGGCCAAGTGCAATCAGCCCTGGAACACCGATCGCTGCATCGAGGACACCTACCGCAAGAACAAATCCCTCTGGCTGGCTGCCAACGCCACCAACTTGTCCAACTTCACCTCCCCCGTCACCGAGTTCTGGGAGTGAGTTACATAAGAGAATCATTCTGGTATAGAGGAACAAAACGCTCTGGCTCGATTGTATTTCTTTAAATGAATCACAACTGTCTCGGGTGGTACTAAGCACAGGATGCAGTGATGGTGCCCTCTCCAAATAGATAGTGTAGATGACAGAAGGGGGTGGGGGGTGTCGCTTGAGATACGCAGCCAATGGCAAGTTATACCCACAGTCTACATCCATGAGTCAGACTATAGTTAAAGGAATACTTCTACCACACAATGAGCATTTGGAGGCCGGGTGTAACACTCCTCTCTACTCTCTCTCGTCTCTTGTACGGACTCGAAGATGGTAGCGGCGGACGTGTTTTTAAGTAACACGATTTTGCCGTATGTTCGGGAGGTAGCTTTCCTGTTGTTAGTTGCGGCCCCAGTTTACTTTAATTCATCGAGGCTTTTCAGGGCAGACATTAAGGAACTTTAATTCAGAGGCTTTGTTTCGCTTTGATCTGATTGGCTGGTAGTCAGAGTGACTATAAAGCGACCTGGACACATTTGGAATAACCGTCAAAGACTAAAGGGTTCTTAGGTAGTGCCAAAGAAAACCCGTTTATCTCTCCATAGGACACAGGAAGTAGTTCAAACATCAGTTATTTGTTCATTACCCTCATAAAGACTTTCCCTCGTGTGTGATACACCCTCTTGATTCATTTGAAATCGCTGAGATCATAGTGCTGTGACTGAGTTGTACAGATGGACCCACACACTAACAGAGCTTTCCTTTTCATGCTGCAGACATAACGTGCTGGGTATCTCCAATGGCATAGAGGATATAGGTCCTGTCAAATGGGACCTGGCTCTGTGTCTGCTGCTCGTCTGGGTCATCTGCTTCTTCTGCATCTGGAAGGGAGTGAAGACCACTGGCAAGGTAAACACATGATTCTGTTATCCTGTACTGTCCTGTATTTATGTTTTTATCATGACTAGTTGTGTTTTGCGCTGGAACAAGAGTTTGTTCCTCTTGAACTTGCTGAACTTAAAGTGAATGCACGAATGAATTACCCGCTTTCATAATGACTGCCGGGAACCCTGACAGGGTGACGCTCATATGACTTTCTTTTTTTTTTTTTAACTGCAGTCTTACCAAGACAACAATAGGGGCTATGTTCACACTGAGTTCAGGGAAATTATTTATCTGAAGTTTATCTGAAGGCCTGGGTGAGGCTGAGGCGGAAGCAAATGTGTGTGCTTGCAATGTTGAGTGTCTAAATCCATTGTTTCTCCGTTTAATGAAACAGAAATGGAATCAGAGTAATTAAAGGAGTTTTAGTTGTGTCAACATTTAGGTTGCAATGGTTCTCATGAGGAAGAACAGGACATTATCTGCAGCATTTTCTCACATAAATGTGTCACCTGACTTTCAGACTCCTTTAAAACAGTTTAAGTTCAACAGTAAAAACACATTTGTCAGTGCTCTTATCTGGACAAACTATGTAACGGGCACACTTTAAAATAAATCCCAAACATGTCCTTACTGCAATCTTTCCTTATTTCCTGATACCAACAATCTAAATGTAAGAGAAACATTTTTGAGGATTACAATTCTGCATCTCAGTACGCATACGTCTCCTTTTGACAGCTTGATGAGAATCATTGCTTTGTGCAGTATTACAGGATGGATGTAGCCTATTGGATAACTGCATGAAGGGAACATATCAGACCTTTTTTCAACAACAACAACAACACGCCCGAGACTAGAGGCAGCTCAATCCTTCTCAGACTGCTGTTTTTAGAACCTTAACTTATTTATCGATTGGTCTGGCCTGATTTATGCTCTCTGGTTGTTCCAAGTTGTAACTCCTGTAATAAAGCCACTGCTGCAAGGCCAAGTGTGGTCACCGCACTCCAACAGCAGACACTGATACACTGCTATTGATTTAAGGGACAGCCTGTGGTCTGTGCTTGTGATAATCCAAGAGCAGCTGCCAGGAGTTCACACACTCATCAAACACAAGTCCCTCTCACGAGTGCAAAGATATTAGCTAATATACCAACAACAAATGAACAATCATGTCATGGCCAAGATGGACCATTTATGAAGCTCAAGTAAGGTATAGCCTTCCCCTGTAGAATCATACAAACTGCAGGATATCGAGTCTTTCCATAATGTGTGACCTTGTCTTCCTGTATTTTGATCTCCCACAGGTGGTCTACATCACAGCCACGTTCCCCTTTGTCATGCTCATTGTGCTGTTGATTCGTGGTGTGACACTGCCGGGTGCTTCTGCTGGCATCACGTTCTACCTGTACCCCGACCTCGCTCGTCTGAAGGACCCAGAGGTAGGTGCCCCTGTGCTGCCTGAGTGAAAAAGAACTTCTCCGTGTAGCCTACAGCGCCAACGTTTGACCAAACTATGCTGTAGCTGAGTTTATTACCTCGAAACTAGAAATGACCGCCTTATTTGCGTGTCCTTTTTAGCGAAATTTCAAAAAACTTTACTTAAAATGAGCTTGACGATCATATGGAAACACGCAGTTTAAATCCCACCTCCAGCCTCCCCATGCATCACTCATGCCCAGTGCTTCCCCTCAGCAGCAGGCCTCAGCCTTTCTGTCCCTCTCCTTCACAGGTGTGGATTGACGCCGGCACCCAGATCTTCTTCTCCTACGCCATCTGTTTGGGTGCCATGACTTCCTTGGGGAGCTACAACAAGTACAAATACAACTGCTATAGGTGAGGCATCAGTTTTCAGTGAGGGGCTTAGCGGTAGTGGAGAGAGGGGAGTCCTTGTGTGTTCATTAACAAATCCTCCTCATGACATATGTGTGACATAGGGACTGTTTGCTGCTGGGAGCCCTCAACAGTGGTACCAGTTTTGTGTCTGGCTTCGCAATATTTTCCGTCCTGGGCTTCATGGCACAAGAGCAAGGGGTGGACATTGCTGATGTGGCAGAGTCAGGTACGAGGGTTCTGTAAAGGCGGCAGTGATGGTGGGCGCTGCTTCCTGGTTAACAAATTAAACAACAGTTATGACAAAGAAAAACAGCAACGAATCCCAAACGAATTGAACTTGGTATTAAATGGATTCCTTGATTAATTACAAATGACGGCATCGGAATATGGAAGTTTCCGCAATCAAACACTACTTGACAAAAGCAGTATGTGAGCAAATATGAACATCTGATCAGTTTGTTAGCGCATCATTCGAAGGAAAGCAAGTTGGATGTATTAGGGCTCAGATAGAGAGGTGTTGGGAAAAATACTTCAGTTTTCAAGAGAAGGAGACATTGAGAGACGTTAAAAGATGATCTTACACTTAGAACTAGCTATATTATGATACGGTGCATGCTGCGACAGTGTGCCAGCTTAACCCTTGTGCCTCATAACGGAGAATTGTTCAATCATTTTGGCTGTGTTCATGCATATGGCATACATTTTGGCAGTGGTGTGAGTTGTTTTTTTTTCAAATTTTTGAAGTTCAACCTCAGCTCCTATAATAAGTCTATTATAAACTCTGTAGTTAAAATACACTCAGACCCCATTAATACCCAATGAATAATAGTACAAACATGTTTGATTCCATTTTTTACAATTTTCTCAAGTTTGGCCTTTGGAGCAAAATCATGCTGTTCTCCTGGTGTCCACTAGGGGCATGGCTGCTGTATTATGGAGCACTGCAGCGTTTTAAAACCAATGTTGTTGCTAATCATTGACTGACATCCCCATTGCTGTGATTCCTATCTATCGGAGTGACACATTGGCATGTGGTATTCTTCGTTGTTTCTACAAAAGTTAATTTTTTCTCGAACCAGCAACTTCCTCTTTTTGTAGTTCATGTTAGGGCCCAAAACCACGAAAACCCATGGTTAACATGAACTACTAAACATGTCAGCACAGTTAGGAAAGACTGTATCACAGTTAAAAAACAAAGGGGTAAGTACCCAGTATCATGTCCATGGCTTTACAGTATATCTCTCACAGCGTACAGTCTATTGATAAATACTTTATGAGGCTGCAAATGCAACCGTTGTCTTTGTGTGGAGACACAAATAGCCTATTTCAAGCTGGAAGTCATGCCTAGTTTTCCGATATAATCACACAAGGATTTCATAAATGCTTGTTTTTCACATTCGAAAGCGGATAAAAGATGAATGTCGGCTCTTTCTTTAAAAATACACTCAAGATTTCCCTCAAAGAAAGGCGGTAACACACAAGTGACAGCTGTTGTTTGGAAAGTTTGAATCTCCTCTTCTCTGGATTGTACTTGTTTCTGCTACGTTAAGGTGACATATTAAGACAGAAGACATCTTGTTTGACATCAAATTAGACACAAACTTGTCATTTTTGCTGATTACAATGATGTTAGCATCAAATGCTTACGTGAGACCCAGTCTTCATCTATTACCCCCGAGATCATCCAGGTTGACAAAAGCAAATTAAAAACTTCAAACACTGTCCATGCTGCCAGCCCAGTCGATACGAATATTGGACAATTCTGTAGTCTCCAATTTACATCCAGTGCCGAATGAATCTTTAGCAGAATTATCCAATATCAACGTTGTGTTTGGCGAGTGGGTTGATGCTCCACAGGTTACCAGAGAATAGAAGTGTATCTCAGACGAACTAGACATGTGCAATGAGCATAAGGATAGAATTACTTAAAGTGCATCACAAGCAGGTCTGCCTTAACTGCGACTGCTTGATGCTGATGCACGGGAGCTTATAGTGACTTTGGCTTCTGTTGACCCAAGATCAAAAAGAAAAGGATATATTTAGGCTTCGATATGTAGTACTTTACAGTCAAGTAGTGATTAATCAGACTGTCTGATGTGGATTTCATGATTTAATATACTTGCTAGCATTTCCTCTCTCAGAGAATGGAAGTTGGTCCTATTTTTCGAGTCAACGCGGTGTTTGGTTGGATGCCTTGTCATATTTTGCAACAAAAAACTGAACATATTTCCGTATCTTGCCATCAGCTGCAATGCTGTGTTGCTGTTACGGCTGCTTCCCTGTTTCTTAACTTCTGTTTTACAGTTCCCAATGTGAAGTGGCATCAACGTCAAATTAAACCTCTTAACTACAAAAACAAAAATAAAAAAAGCCATTGCTTTTTATTTGACATACAAGTTTGCATCTGCTGCTGTTTTGCTACGGCCATTTTGCATTCCTCGTAGAGAGGATCATGCCTTCTTCAGTCAGGGATGCAGAATGGCTAGAGTGGTGTAGGTGTTGACATACTTAAAAACTAAATTATATTTAAAAAAACAACAAGTTACACTTGGTTTACCTTTTCTAGAAGTTGACTCATTCATTCATTCGCCCAGAAAGGTGAATCGATCATACATAGGTTCAATATCTCATAGAATGTCCACAATGACCTACGGGTGTCATGACTTACTCCCACAGAGGTGCAGAATAATTCACATCACATATTATACTCTATTATATCACGATATAGTGACGTGTCACACCAAGTGAAGTAACAGGTAAGTAAAGATGTGTGACGCACTTATTAATACCTATTTTTTCGCAAAAACTAGCTACATATAAATACACAACTATTAGCAGTATTGTAGCCCAGGTTTGATCATGCATTCACATCTGGTTTTGCATCTCCATTGTTTGGGGCGTTTTCTTCCCACAGGGAGGCAGATCAGATCATCTTATCGTGATACTAATGTTGCCTCCCCCCCCCCCCCCCCTCTCTGCTCCCCCCCCCCCCCCCCCCCCCCCCCCCCCCCTTCCTCTGCAGGTCCTGGCCTGGCGTTCATTGCCTACCCCAAGGCTGTATCCATGATGCCCTTCCCTACAGTCTGGGCAGTCCTCTTCTTCATTATGCTGCTGCTGCTTGGCCTCGACAGTCAGGTTAGCAGAGACACGAACTCTCACACATTTGCGGCTGTTCAAAGGAAGTGATGGCTGTTAAGAGGAAGTGATAGCTGTTAAGAGGAACTGTTGATGGCACTCGCAAGCGGAAGTTACTGAGGCTCCCACAAGCACAACACTGGCCGATGGCAGAAGCCTGTGCTCAGACTCTGTGGGGCGACTGTGTCTCAGTGGTGGAGCATGGTCGTCATTCAATGAGAGGATCGGCGGTTCCCTTGCATGGTAGCCCCCGCCGTCAGTGTAGTACATGTAGTGTTAAAGTGGTCGGAAGACTAGCTCGATACGAGTACAGTCCATTTACTCTTTAAGGGAGTTTAAAAAGCCTCCTGCAGTACATTTTATTTCTTGGTGGAAAATGAAAATCTCTGTTTCTGTGCATTTGACTTTCAAGGCAAACAAAACACTAATTTTCTTTTTTTCAATAAACTTTTTTAACAAAATAAACAACACACATGATAGCAACGATTCATTGAGTTAAAGATTACTGTGATTAGTGTAGAGATGAATCGTTTTGGTCTATGAAATGTATAAAATAATGAGACTCCAAGGTGATGTCTTTAAATGTGTGTTTGTTCCAACATTCAGTTTAATATCATAAGAAACAGAAGAGCGGGGACACCTCCTGATTTGAGAGGCTGAACAGCACTTTCTGCCATTTTTGCATTAAAAAAATGACTTTTAACGATCATTTGATTATCAAAACAGTGAAAAATATTACAATGAAGATCAACTGAGGATCGATTGGACTCATACACTCCACTTTGTGTCACAACGTTAAAAAAGAAAACAGCAGAAAGTATTCCTCACTTCTTCACGTGCAGCCATCGACCCACACATCCTGAACATGATCACATGCTCATCAACCGTCCCGGAGTAAATTCATTTAAAGCTGCTTCAGTCAACCAAATTCAGACACCAGAGAAGTAGATCCTGTCATGAAACATCAGTGATGCGTTTATTGACCAATAGATTCAAAGCGTGCTGTTTGTATAGATGGCAGGCCATGCTGCCGGTGCTATCATCCTGTTGTCTTTCTGTAATCCCACCGCTGTGTGTGTCTGTGTGCCTGCAGTTTGTGGAGGTGGAAGGGCAGATCACATCACTGGTGGATCTGTATCCGTCCTTCCTAAGGAAGGGTTACCGCAGAGAGATCTTCATCGCTATCATCTGCAGCATCAGCTACCTGCTTGGACTCACCATGGTTACCAAGGTAATAACGCTATTAAAGGAAAATCAGCGGCAGTAATTTCCCCTTTACCAAGTCCCGCGCCTCGAACGCGGACTGGCCAATGGCCCGGTGTGAAAGCCTTCATAGTGATACTTGTTACACGGAGAGTTGAAGCAGATAAAAGGTTCTGAAACGTAACGCTTCTACGTAGAAACCTGTGGAGCGAACATTAGCAGAGTACATTCACCCGAACTATCATTTACTAGAGTTAGCACCTCTATGCTACGCTAGCTACTGAAGGTATACTGAATGTGTACACTTGCTCTTTAATGATTGTAACAGTGAATAAAGAGGAACAGAGTTATGGGGAGTGCAGTGAGTGATGGTTGGGCTGACAGCTTGAGGTGGGTGGAGCTTAACAAAGGCTCCGTTGAGCAGAACACATGGAGGAACATCGTCAACTTCAGAACACAGCCTCATGGCTTCAGTGCACATCTACTGTATACTGAACAGTACGAGTGCTTTTTCATAGATGAGGACAAGTTAGATTCTCACAATCACAGTATTTATACAGTATAAACAAGCTCACATCACATACTGATAATAACAAGTGTATTTTATAAACAGCAGTTCATACAGCTATTAGTGTCTGTCCCTGGGGAGATGAGGGGGGGCTATTTATACTGTCAATTCATGAGAACTCTCCTTCCCTCCTCTGTTATTAATAGATACATTAGACCTGACTTTGCTTTTCCATTTTCTTCTCTTCCTTCTCTTCTATTTCTGTCTCTCGTCTGTTTTCCCTCTGTTTCTCATCACGTCTTTCTCCTTCCTGTCATGTCCTCTCATTTGTTTTTCTAAAACCTTGTTCTCTTTTCTGTTTCTCAAAACTTCTTCCTCTTCGCATCACCAATGTTCATCCTCTCTAACTCTTTAATACGACATGTCCTCCCCCTTGAGTTACGCAGACACATCGAGATGTATCGTCATCCCTACTCCGTACCAAAAGACCCTTCTCACTGCGGATAAGTGTAACTGTCCCGATGATAAAGGGCTCCAGTGTTGTGCACGCTGGCTCACTGTGGCAGAGCAGCACACCTGCACAACATGGAACCAACTCTCCCGCCATTTGTTACGCATGAGCTTGTCCTGACACGTCTTAGCAAAGAGAGGTAGTAAAGCTTCTCATCGGTAGTAACGTTGACCTTTACTGAAAGCACTGTTGGGTCTCTAAGTGGAGTGTTTTGTGACTCCAGAATCCAGATCCAACGTGATTAATCCATCACACTTTCTTTGTCAAAATAAGACCAGTTGCGTCATATCTGATTCTTTGCCAATGTGTTCCTCCTCAATACTACTCTGACTACACGGAAACCAGAAGGCTTCCAACAGCCATGTCTTGTCTCGTTGCCGACATATTCTGCATTGTTATGCAGATGAAGGTTGTTTATGTGGCAACACGTTTAAATGAAGACCAGTTAGTTCACATGACGAGTCCCAAAGTAAGATACTTCTCCTCCTGAGCTACAGGCTTTTTTTTCCAGTGAAAAACTTACTTTAAAGCCAAAAGAGACCTTTTGAATTAATGCTGATCGTGGAAAATGTTTCTGTCCATCGAGTGTCTCCAGTTCCTCCACTTAGTCTCACGGTCCTCGTTCTCCTTCTGTCTCCCTCTATCATCCCTCGTTTCTTCATCCATCCTCATCCTCTCCTTCCTCTCGAACCTGGTCTCACGCAACATCTCACTGTCACTCTATTTCCCTCCATCCCTCCCTCCCTCCCTCGCTCTCCCTCTGCTGTTCCCATGACTACATCTTTTTATGGCTGCCGTGGCCTGGTTCAAGTTTAGGATTCCCATGATTGTTAAAACAGATTTCACACTGGACACACACACACACACACACACACACACACACACA
>NW_022280031.1:18100691-18146994 GCF_004355925.1 Anarrhichthys ocellatus
GTGTGTGTGTGTGTGTGTGTGTGTGTGTGTGTGTGTGTGTGTGTGTCTGTCTGTCTGTCTCTCTGCAGGGTGGCATGTATGTTTTCCAGCTGTTTGATTACTATGCAGCGAGCGGTGTGTGCCTTCTGTGGGTGGCATTCTTTGAATGTATAGCTGTTGCCTGGGTTTATGGTGAGTACCATCCTTCTGAATATAACAGATGACTTTGTGTTTTACTTCATGCCGTGTTTAAAGCATTCTGCCTCTGTGTTTGAAATGTTCTGCACTAATGATCTTGCCTTTGTAATTGTAAAATAAGTAGTCCTGGTGCATTCTGAGTAAAAGAGTTTTTGCAAAGACAATAACCAGAAGGTACTTCACTGTCTTCACAGGCGTTGATAATTACTACGATGCACTTGAGGACATGCTTGGCTACAGACCAAACGCTTGGATGAAGTGGAGCTGGACTGTCATCACTCCTGTACTGTGCATGGTAAGAGCCTGCTGCTGTTGTAACAGACGGTGAACCATAAGCATCAGGCTCAGCCTGCAGATTATGACACAGCAACAAAAAGGAGTTTGACTTCTTCTTCTTTTTATGAAAACACTTCTTCTGCTTCCTGAAACTTGTTCGAGTCCTCGTGACGTTCACGTGTTTCTTAAATAGACATGTTGACATTTAATATGCAGTATTTGCCTTCATATGTCCCCACAGCAGGTGAACACTAAAAGGTCAAAACATAATTAAATACATGATGTATCACACTGACACCCTTGAGTCATTGTCCCCATGTTAAGTAGTGGACTTACACGATAACACACACAGTGTTACTGAGTGTGCGTTGAATTTAGTGTTTTTGAAGATGCCAAATCACCACATGATACAAATTTAAACAATGTGAAGCTCTCCCTCACAGCGCTGACGTTCGTATTCCTCCTCCTCCTCCTCCCCAGGGCTGCTTCATCTTCTCCCTGGTCAAATACAAGCCACTGACGTACAACAAGGTCTACGAGTATCCAGACTGGGCCGTCGGAATAGGTTGGTCTCTGGCCTTGACCTCCATGATCTGCATCCCCATGGTGGTCGTCATCAAGATCATCCGATCTGATGGGCCGCTCATTGAGGTGGGTGGCTTATGCACAAATTCTGCCGAAACGTTTTGTTTTTTCGAACGCAGATTTTGTAGGTTTTGTTTGTATGCAATTGTTTTTTAGTCCGTTTTTTGAAGCTTATACTCTTTTTTTTCTGTCCCATGTCCTCTCTCTGTTGTTCTCTCCTGTCTCCATTATTGCTCGATCCGTTCCTGTCTGTCATTCCTCCCATCTTTCCCCTCCTACCTGCTTCTCTCTGTTGTTTCCACCTCTCCTTTTAAACCCCGCCTTCCTCTCACACTTCTCCCTTCCATCCCTCCCTCCTTCCGCCCTGCAGAGGATTAAGGCGGTGGCAGCCCCGGTTCGCGGCGGCGCCAGCTCCCGTCCCGCAGACCACCGTGGCCTCAAGGAGCTGTCCTACCCTCTGGACCCCAACGGGAACAAGGACCTCCTGATAAAGGCCCCCACCCACACCATCGTAGAAACCATGATGTAAAGGAATGAGGCGGAGGCTCTCCATGAGATCGCTCTCCTCTCCTCTCCTCTCCAATGCTTCTAAAGCTAGCTAGTCTTTTCTGTCTATCTGTCTGTCTATCTGTCTGTCTGGTGGACTTATAAGGGTTTTAAGGAAGAAAAAAAAAAAGCGTTCCCGTTTCAAATCTCGTAGGAATACTCTGGAAGCAGTTTGCTCTTGGTGGGTTTTCTTAAGAGGGTAGCAATCACATTTCAAATCTATTTCTGAATTACTCACAATGGTGCTGGTCCTTTCCCCCCTATTTGTAATACCCACTCTTGTCTTGTTTAAAGGCAGAGTGGCACATAAGTACCGGCCTCTGGTCACACGCTGGTACATCTCTGTTTGCAGAATACCAGCCATTGTTGTTAAAAAAGAAGAAGAAGAAAGTGGTTATTGAGTCTTGGAATCAAACTGAATGTTGTAGCCACCAAATATAAAAAAAACAAATACCCATATTGAACACATATCACCAAAATCAGTTTTTGGGGCTGTTCTCTGCCTGTGATATGACATCACACACATATATATATAATGGACATGGTGCACTTGTGCCGTAGGGTTATTCGGTTCCACTGTGCTCAGGGGAGGCCCGGTTGAGAGGAGGTAGAAGATGGAGGCACTGCAGGTACAGCATGAATAATTTAAAAAAACACGTATTTCTTATCCATGTCTGAAACATTTCGATGATATTCCAGCTGCACAAGGCAAGATCTTTGGTGAGAAATATGACCAAAACCTACCAATCAAAATTCCAGTATTCTCATTTCTAGTACACAAAATTGCCCGGTGCAGCAAAAGAATGAAAAATTGAATAAATGTATTATCACAGCCGTGATAGCCGATGACCCTTATCAAGCCAGGATCCTGGTTTTTGAAATGCACCTTCGCATCAAATATCCCCATCTTCCACAGCCTGAGACTCTGGGTCAGTGAGAACAGCAGCGCTGAGACTGCACAAAGAGAGGGGAATCTGAAAGGATTTGAAGTGTGGAGGTTGAACCCTTGAGTGTGTTGTATGTGGCGTACTGTACAGTAGTAGCTAATCAGTCCATCTATATCTATCTCTATCTATCTTTCTCTGTCCTAGACCAGTTTACAGTACGTTAGTGGCTGCACTAGGCGCTCTTGGCTTACACTTTTGGATTGGATTTATTTTACTTTCTACAGAGGAAGTTACATTATTATTAGTTTTTCCTCTGGCAATGTTTAGATTTTTTTTGTTATTAAGACTATAATAATATTGTTATTCACTATTGATGATAATCGCTGTAGTTTTACATGGAAGAAGGAACACTTGTGTGAAAATACTAAGCTGTTATACAAATCATACCTTTACAGTGGCAGCCATTGTAACGAGAATCCTCGTTCAGTTCCGCAGCGTTGGCCCTGCCAAACAATTCCGTCTTTAGCGTCAAGCAAACAAACAATGCAACTTATTTTATGCCCCAAATATCTTCTCCTGTGGGGGTGTGGATTTAAACATTCGGCAAGCAGTTCGATGTACAGTAAGACAAGTGGACTCTACAATGGCTCCATGTGTAGGTTGGTAGGTGTTGGGGGTTTATAGCGTTTCCTCTTCTGTAAACACCACGGGACTGTATTTCATTTGGGTAGATTGTGCCAGACAGGGCACTAAACCAACATGTCACCGACTCAATGACTCCAAGCAAGGAGTGTCTAACTCCTTCCCAGACTCTTATTGGCTGCAGACGGATCAGAGCCAGTGGACGACAGAGTTTGGTCACGTTTTTTATTTTCCCCCACAGTCACCATGTTGCTTCACTTCACTTCTAAACGAGAGCTGAGAAGCTTCGTATCAAACAGGGAACCTCAACTGTTCTGAAAAAGCAATTGAAATGTAGCAGACGGTTGTACGCATCGCAACAGAGACCTTGGAAGGTAGTGGGAGTCGGGTGTCTATCATCATTTTGGGATTATCAGAATGAATTTCGAGGCGTAGCAACGGTGAATAAAGAATATTCGCAGCATCCAAATACGTCAAAAACTCAAAATGTTGTGCTAAGTCGGACTCTGCCTGAAATTCTAACTAAGCCTAACCAAAGACACAAACGAAGAGAATAGTCAACTTAACTTCTGATGGAATATATTAGTCAATTAAAGCTGTGAAATTAGGCACTATATATAAGATGTAATAAAAACGGGACTCTGGCTGAATGATTATCTGAGAAATCCGACATTTACCACCGTTGCATTCACGTTAACACGTCCGTGGAACAACGGGTTCCCCGTGTGTGTGTGTGTCGCCAGTGACCATCCACTCAGGACTTTCGCTTTAGCTGCTTTAACCCAACATTCGACTCGTAACTGTGGTCGACAAAGAGACACTTAACGGTAGCAATTGAAGACGATGTTATTGTCCATCTTGGAAGGCCATTGGATCGGTTCGCTGCCACACAGAATGGAATATATATATATCACACCTTTACTGCCTATGTAATCCGCAATCGAAGGCAAAAATACAAAAAGAGAGTGAGTCGAAGTGAGATTATCGCACCTTATTTGTATAATTTGGACTTCATGTGAAATGATGAGACCAAAAGAAAAACACTGCCATCTTTTTATTCAGGGTCCTCGTTGGCCTCGACAGTGAAGACGATCTGAATACGGTCGGAACCCTTCTGTTTCCCAAAAAGCACAACAGCAGACATATTAAAATAGATCAAAATGTTATGAAACTATTCATCCACGTCAGATATACAGTTATACACGAACACATGCATTGCAGGAATTTGACCGACAGCATCACATCAGAAGTGATGGTGCAATCAGGGCGTCGTTTCGTGTGTCATCTAAGCTTTGATCATTTCCTTTTTTTATTTCACTTTATTTAATTTCTTCAACTTAGAATAAAGTAGTTCATATCATTCAAAGGGATTTGTGAAACCAAATCCACAGCAGACATCTATTTTCATACAGTAATAAACTTTTCCTATATAAGTCGTCTTTGTACAGCTGAGCTCCCATCGCAGAACCTCCCATTTTAATACCGATACAAAGCTTTGTTTTAATGTTCAACTTTTGTACAGATCTGGTCCCTCGATCCCCTGAAGGATCTTTGCACTAAGGTGGGAAAAAGAATGGTAGTAATGTTGAAAGAAAAGACGTGTCAGCACCTTCCAGTAAGAACAACAGCATCAGAACCACTACAGAGGAAGTAGTCCTGGCCAAAGGCACAGAGCACCTATGGAAAGCTAAATAGTCAGTTTCACCATTTTGCCTACATGGTGCATCTATTAAATGTCTTGGTCATAGCTAAGATGCACAAAATGGAAATAAATGTTTTTATAATGTGGGGACCACAAGAAATAGCAAAACTAAATATCTGTTGCAAAGAGACACACAAATAGATTTAGAGCAAGTAAATCTGACTGAACGTGTTCCAGACACTGACTGAAAGCGTTCCGTAGTGCTGAGATCCTTCTGTTGGGGGGGACGCGTGGGCCAGGAGGAGTAACTAACGCAGTGGTTTATTGGTTTGTTCTGCCTCTCTGTGTATATTTAAAGTATATGCCAGTTCCTCTGCCTTCTGACACTCCCCTTCAGTTAGCCGGAGTAAACCTTCCTGTAACCTAAGCTAACCGATTGTTCTCAGAGAAAACGAATTTGCAAGAGAATCGAAGCATTAGCGATGCACAAAGTTTTTACCGCCGAATGTTGAAATGTTGAAAGTCGCCTGCGGGTGATTGTGAAAGTTTCTGAAGATCTATTTTTTAGGGTGAAAACAAAAGAACTAGTTTCCTTTTTTTATTTTTGTTGATCTTGTTTTATTGAATTCTGCAGTTTTCTTGTTTTGTTTTATTTGTGATTGTGTGTCTGTCACATTTGCCTTTTGTATTCCAAATATAGTGTATTTGAACCTCTGTCATCGGAGTAACTTGTACGACTATCAATCAAAAAAACAAAGCAAAAAATCAACAACAAAAAAAGCTAAGATTTGTTACGTGCAATACTTTGTAGAATACTTTTATTTTTCTCGCTGTTTTTCCAGGAGGTGGTACCAACCTTTGGAAAAAAAAAAAGAAACGACCGCCTGTGAATTCTTGATGAAGATTTGAACCTTCAGGGTCCAGTTCAATTACACCCAGCCACCAAATGCTCCACAGTGTGGAAGTGAACCAAACCAAACCACTGCTCCATCAAAGGTCTTGTGGTTTAAAATGCACTGAGAAAGATTCTAACATTTTGTGACGTCAAATTGAATTTCTTAGCGAAACATATTTTTTCATTTTTTTTTTTTTGTGTCAGACTGCTAAGTTGTGAGTTTGTGAGGGTATGAAACACAGTAACACTGCCACTAAGCCCGCCATCGTTCTGCCTGCTTTCTTCATCTCAGTACTGCTAAAACATCCGGCAGCTTTCCAAAAGCACGCCACCACCAAAGTTCACCATTTCTGATCCACAACACACCTGGAATCTCACCAGGTGCCCTTAAGGGTGGAAAGTCTAATTTGCTTGTGATGGAACAAATACATTGGAGTCATTTCGGCTGCTTTTGGGAAGCCTGCCCCTCAGCAACAAATGCAGTAAATCCAATAAAAACCAGATTGAACCATATCAAATGTGGGCTTTTCTTTCAAAACCTTGTATGCAATTTCTACATTCGGCTTATTCAGACATTTCTAAATCCAACTCCGCTTGGCCCGACCCCACAGCCTCAGTGCTTTAGCAAAGAAAGTGGAGAACCAAACATCCACGCAGGAACATGTGAGCTGATTTTAAATCCCACGTTGCCTACATCGTCTTCATTGCCGGTATGAAAACACCATATCTGCAGGTTTCGGAATCTAATCGTCTGTTTCTGTGATAAAGATTCAACATTAGACCAAACAGATGTGAGGCAACACAACATCTGTTTTATCACTGAAGTCACTGTGACTGCGTGGCTGCGAAGGAAGATACACGGGGCTCCGTTTCCTTAATGCAAGGAGCGTCTGAGTTCTTTGGTTGTCCTTACTCGGAGAACCATAGTTATCATGTAACCTAATTACATTTTTGGCTTTTTTAGCTTTTAATCAAGTTTTGACTTTTGGCCATACAATCATCTTTCCTCTTTTAAATTAAATGGTCTCAGCGCTAAGTCCTCTGGGAAATGGAGTCCCTCTCATCCTCCCCATCCTCTCGGTCGACAGCCTCACTCTGGATATTGTTCCCAATGACAACGCCTCTGTCTCTCCTGCGTTATACTGTATGTATGCCAGCCCTTCCTTTTTTCAAGGAATGTACATTAGAAAATGTTTTTTAATTCTTTCTGAAGAAAAAAACATTTTAAAAGAATTTGAAAGTTTTTATTTTTTATTTCTATGGCCAAACCTGTAAGCTAGGTTAAAGAAAAAAAATGAAAAAAAATATGTGTTTGAACAGGTTTTACAAAAGGTGTAAAACTTTTTTTATTTCTTAATAAAAAATGTGTCTTCTGAAAATGAGCTCTTGAGTTTTTTTGTGTCTGTATGACTTGTTCGTTTATGGGTGGTGTAACGCACACACACACACACGCACAAAGATCATTCCATTCAAGTTCAATTCCCCAACTCGTGGGACTTATGCACCTAAATCCTCTCCACAGCAGAATAAACTCTAATCCTACAAATCCTGTATTACAAGATTTAAGGTACTCAAGCCAACGCAGGAGGCTGCATTCCAGCACGCTCACTGCTGCCGGGTTTCCTTACATATGTGAAAGTATTCAAATGGGTTGGAAACAGCTTTATTATAATAAAAGGGCAATTAGATGTATATAATTAACTTATATGTCTATTAGCGGTTTTGTTGCCTAAAACTATTTTCCTGTCAGGACTGAAGTTTATTTAAAAAAAGGACAAACTAACGCCGTCCCTGCTCGTCCAAAACCGACGCTAGCGGTTAACTTGGAGTCGTAGTTTGGAGCTCGGGGCCACTGACCAAGCGGCGCTATTTGAGGGGTCGGGAGTAAGAGAAGGTTGACTGAGTTGGTGAGTTGCAAGTGAAAAATGTCTAAAACCAACGTAAATCTGCTTGAGTTGGTGCTTTTTTTAGCAGATTTAATCCATTCTTTGACCTGCAAATCCCCCGAATCAGCGCTGTGCTCTGCAACGTGGGTAAATAAGAGCACAAACAGCACACCATAGGTTCATTCGTTTTAAGCGTCTTTGCTGCTGACACTCAGCAGTGCTGCTAGTTAACTTCTTTAGCTAACTGCCCCTCTATCCTGACAGTAGTACGTAACACAGATAGTCTGTGAACAGATCTGCTTCTGCTCCTGTTAGACGAGCTCCGCCCGTCGACTCGGGCAAACGTTCTCATTTTACAGCTAAACAGTTCACTAAAATCTGTTTCTGAAAACATTTGAGGCAAGAAACAGGCAACGCAGGAACATCATCTTGATTTATATTCGATCAGCGCCGCTCATTGACAGTCATTGATGTCAGAGACCCCTCCGCTCCGATTGGTTGTTTTTCTTCGGCTGCAAACGCCGATAAGAGCACGAAAGGAAATAGTGACAGTTTGAGCAAATGTGACAAAAAGTTATCTTAATTGCAGTCACTAACTGTAGCTTTACGGTAACTTAGATGCTGTTCTTGAGTCTATCAGGATACACGTTCTCCTTTGGCTATGATTAGTTGGGTTGAATGCCAGGTGATCCATGGTTGGTGATTGGTTACACCATGGCAGCCCTTGAGGATATAAAGCCAGCTTACCACAAAGAGTCAACAACCTCCTGCTGTATATTCTTGATGTGTGTGTGTGTGTGTGTGTGTGTGTGTGTGTGTGTGTGTGTGTGTCTTAGAGTAAATCATCTGATGCAGAAACCTTTGAAACCGTGGGAACTGTGGTTTCTTTCACCCCTTTATGAATGCCTTTTCCCAAAGATAGGGTTTTGAGTTGACTTCATGGTGGCACTACAACCCACAACAATCCAACCTGTGCTTACCTAAGCAAACAGACAGACATCACTTAGCTAAGCTAAGCTAACTAATAAAGACAGTACAAACAACCTCCAATCCCTCCCAAACTGAGCTGCATGTTCTGTGAAGCCGCTGGAAACGGCTTCAGTTGATGGAATATTTTGAGCCAAACATCCGTTGGGTTTCACAACAGGGAAATGAAGGCTCCGACATGCTGGTGATGAAGAGAAGCTGCTGCTGAACACAGCTTATTATCCCAGACCTTATTTTCCCTCAACAGCTGCGGTTACATGCGGTTACTTTATTTTAATCAAAACAACTGACTCCAATGAAGGTATTATGAGTGCTACATAAAATACTGATTTAAAGTGTCCTGTTTGTGCTTCTCAGTGAAAGGAAGACAGAGGGTTCTTTCAGACGCCGTACAGATCCAGTTAAGTCTCGGTTCATCATGTTGTGTTGATCTTTTGTCCAGAAAAGTGACACAAATACCACCACTTCAGTTGTGATTATTGCTGCCATGTGACCCAACAAAAGTCCTTTTATTCAGCAGGGAATGCAGAAGATGATGTTTGCTTGAACTTGGCGTTGAATAATATTAATTCTGCTGTTGTTTTACAGCAGTGTGAGCTTTAAATAACTCGCACTCCAGAGACACAAACACAACGCTGACATTTCCATTCTCTGCCTGCCAGCTCCTAGAATAGACTCTGCTGCTGAGAATCTCTTTTCCCATTTCATCTTGATGACAGTTCTTTGGCCTTCCTTCCACAGAGCAACGAGCAAAAACACATCTGTGTGTATTCAAGAGTAGTGTTTTTTGGTACTTTCGCCTTTTGTTCTACAGTCAGAAATAGAACAGGAAGTGGAGGAGCAAAGTGAAGGATGATGTGAACATCAAGTGTGGCCAGTTGAGATCCAGGATGTTGTGGTTTCTTGGTACAGCCCACAGGGACACCGCGTGTGCTTTTGCAGATTTTCCACCAATTTGGCAAGTCCACTGTCCTCCACACTGTATCCCAGAAAACTACTGCTTTCCTGTGGACTGTTGAATACAGACATGTGCCGCCTCTTTGACACATTATTTGTCTCCCAGCTTATAATGGAAAGGACATTTGCTCTGGCAGCAGTGTTTGTTCTTACAATGCGATGGGGAAATGAACAATCTTTTTTTTTAATCTTAGTGAGCAAAGGTTGTCCAGAGGTGGAAGCCGTGTTCAGATCCTTTACTTAAACAACAACTGACTTGTTTTGGTCACTAGTGGAAAGCAGAAACAGGTTGTGAACACAACATTGACGTATCATTATACGGCCAACTTGTTAGCAAACAGTTGCTTGGAACATGATGATTCATGTTCCGAGTATTCAGTCAGTATTCACTGCCTTTAGCTCCTGAGGGCATTGGGCCGATCTGACTGTGTTCACCAGCTAACTCTCGTTTATAACTGTGTCCGGAGAGCATTTGCTGCTGAGCAGGTGCTCACAGTGAGTTTATAAAAAGAATTACTTTTTCAAATAATTACTTTTTCAAATCTTTTTCCGAATTTATTGTGACTATTTCAGTCATACTGTACTTTCACTGAAAAGAATAAATTGACAGACTATATTCTGACATGTTTTACATACACTGTAGACTTTTTCACAGATTTTTACTTTTTGTAATTTTTTTTTGACATACTATACTATGACTTTTTTAAACACTTTTTAGACTGACACCTGTCCATTAAAAGTCTTATTGTCATACCGGGAGTCGAACCCAGGCTGCCTGGGTGGAAACCAGAAATCCTGAACGCTAGACCGTATAGAGTTTTATGCCAATTTATACTCTACATTCTTCCATAACTGCAGTTTGGTCTTTTTCGACATACTATACTCTGACTTTTTTTACGACACTTTTTTCGACTTATAACATTCTTTTATTAAACACTTTTTAGACTGACACATGAAATACTAAACAGTTACTATTTGTAATCGTTTTTTTCGACATACTACACTATGAATTGCTTTATTATCTGACTTTTTTCATGACTTTACTCGACATACTTTACTAAGACTTTATTTTGTCATATTGAAGGTTCTCATAATCAATTTTTAGTTATACTTTGACTTAAAAACAAAAATAATTGACATTATATAATATGACTTTTCCATGTCTTTTTCAGTCATACTATGATATTTTGTCATACTCTACTTTGACTTTTTTCATACTATAAATTGATGTTTTTTCATCATACTATAGACTTTTTTCCAGATTTTTGCAAAACTCTATACAAGTTACTTTTCAACGTCTTTTCCGACATACTTTACTATTTTAGTCAAACTATACTTTGACTTTAAAAACACAACTTCATTTCCCATATTCTGACTTATTTGACATTCTATACTATGACTTCATGACCTTATATACTTTATTATAATTATTTTCTTGACTTTTCTTAGTCTTTATATCAGACCAGACTGGGTTTGTTAGGAGACATTATGACTCATGTCTTTTTTTATCTCATTTGTACAACAGCCTTTGCTATGATTTTTTGTCATACTTTATTATGACATAGAAGTCATTTTGTTTTTCTGCTGCTTTGGATTTAATCAAACTAACAAACTCTCAAAACGTACATCCCAGTTAGATGCAGAGTGAATATAAGATAATAAGAGGTAACAGTGATATCCAGACCGGCACTCGGATCGGTTAAATTTTTTTGGCCTAGTTTTCTATTTTCTTTTTTAATTTTTGAAAGAACTTCATAACTGATGACAGTGAATTTTGATTGTATGGAGCCAGTAGTAGAGATGAAAAGCTTTCCCCCTTTTCTTTGGAACATATATCTTACACATTGAAACTTTTAGGTATGGATACATATTATAATTGTTCATTAGTTTTTGAATATGATTTTGGAGTGATGACAAACAATCTCTCTTTTCTTAAACTCTTGGATGTCCGTTTCTGTTTTGGTACAGAAATACACAATAACCTGTGTTGGCCTGTTGCCGAGTGATGCAACTCTTATCATACCTGGCCTGTTGTCTCTGGATGCTCCTCTCTGGCTGCCAGGACTAAAACATATCTGTTTGTTAGTGGAAGTCAATCGTTAGGTGTGATTTGTCCAGTTTTTGTGGTCTCATCCGGTCTTCAGGTCTTTCCCACGCTTCAGTTCCACCGGCTCATGGAAGTGCAACAGCATGATGGAGACCAGTCACGCCCAGAGACAGAAGTTCCTGTTTCAATGTTGGCTCGTCAGGTCAGACTGTGCATACTTATACATAGTTTGTGTGTGTAAATGGACATACTGTATCGTGTGCAATTGGGTCCTTAACTACTTTTCCATACGTTACTGCTGTGTGTGTGTGCATAGATGTTATGAGCACTCTGTGTTGGACCTGTTATGTAACGGTACACTCTTGGGGATAATTAAATCCGCAGAAGCAGAATGTACAGTATATACAGAACTGAACAGTACACGTACAATGAACCATGTTATGTAGCAGAGTGGCAGAAAAGCAGATTGTGTGTTCTCACACAGACAGGAACATACAAAGAGGCTCACATATGTACATCCAAACACACTCTGTTCCACATAAAAGCACAGACACAAACATGCACCGTCTGAATAAGACACACACAGGACATTACATCTAAGTGTGTGTATGCTGCCCCCCCCAACTCATATCATTCTCTCCTCACACACATGGCTTGTTTTCCCCAAAACACTCAGGAACTATGAAGTTCTGCAAAAGCATGTTTGTGTTTACAAGTGAAAAGCCATTCGATTAGATTAGATTATGGCGTTTAGATCTGACTGGTAGAAGCCTGATGTAAGCATTTAAGACTCACACCCCAACAGTTTGTTCCTTCCTTAGAAGTATTACCTTCACTTCAGTGACTTTGTGCAGTACTATGGGAAAGGAACACACATTAAAACCAGTTATTCTACAAGTTCCTGGATGTGAAACATGTGCACACACATACAGTGTGCATGTATAGAGCTGTAAGCCGTCACTGGATCGCTCACACACACACACACACACACACACACGCAGTGCTGCAGCATTGGGATTACATCACACACCAAAGTAACGACAGACAAGTCATCCCACATAAAATTAGACATTTTATTGTTCTTCTGATCTTTTCTCATGTTCTTCTCAAAAAGAGAAGTATGACAGTACACTCTTGGTTTCATAGAAAATGAACAAAAAACAAAAAAAACGACAACAACAAAGTTATACATTTTATTTCCCCTCCGATGTTTGTTTTGTATTTCCTCCCATGTTTCGGAAGAGTAATATTGTCATAGAAAAATACTATATTACATAGAATAGAACTTTACACAATTTGAAAAAAATACACAATATCAACGCATACGTTATTAACCCGGCCCAATCCGGAATCGCAATCAGCTGTGATGCCACTGGTCAACACACTTATCTTTTTATAATTCAATGTTTAAATAAATTCATGAAACTGATACGAATGTCAGAATCGGATAACTTCGGTGTAACAAGTCCTCGTGGGATTTATCAGAGACGGGAGACGCACTCACGACCAACAGACCATGAGAGACGATACCGTTTATGACTTTGGATATGATGCAAAAATATATTATTCTTTCCTTTGTAAAGTCAGAGCCACAGTTGGCTGAAAGTCGTGTGAAGGAAGTTTGTATTCATGTCGTGTTACGAGTAACGGTCATCGCGGTTTGTACCAAACTGTGGTTGTCTGGGCAGAATGCTATCGCTGAACAAACACTGTGATCAGCGAGTTAAATATATTTTCCTTTGCGAATGCTAACGGCTAGCTGACTAAGAGCTGTGGTTGTAATATCAGGGGGAATGTATCTGGGTTGCAAGTTAAGCTAATGTTTAGTTCACCATCATGTCTTTGACTCACCCCGACCCTGTTTAGTGTTAATCAATCATTAACACCCATGATGGGAAATCATTTAAATATCGCCGACAGTAGTGACAACAGGTAAGTGTAGCCAACGCAAAAAAAATGGTGAAAAAATGTTTCATCTGACATTACGAAAATTCCCCAAAATTAGTGAAGAAATGTAATATTAATTTGAAATGATCGCATATCAGTCCGTTGTTGGCACAGTAATCAGATGCTTTGTCTTTTTTACCTTTTCAACCACGTAAAGAGCCAGTTTGTCATGTAGCGGTGAGGACGCAGACAAACTGAAACATCCCCCTGAACGCCACACAATCACTGTGAACGACTCATTTCTTACATTTACCACGTTGTGCAACTGTGAAGAAGTTTTATATTATATATATTATTTCTTATAAACATTTGTGTACAATTCCGGATTGGGCTTTAAACTGATCTTTGACCCAAAAATGCATAGGGAGTATGGATGACCACACACACACATACATACATACGTACATAAAAACCAACAGAACAGTTTGGAAGGCTTTTCTCAGCATTTGTCTTCTTTTTTGTAGCTTTACAAAACTTTTTTTTTTTGGCCACTTCACATTTGCGTATAAAACACTCAGACACGTCTGTTCCGTTGTACATGAGAATACTTACAGTGCATGGTATTCAACAGTGTGCTTCTTTTATTAGTAAGTGCTCGGAGAGATGTGAATGTCCCTTTTTTTTGTCATTAATGAAGAAGTCGCCGTTCTCAGGCTCCCTCGCAAGAAATGAGTTCACACTGTTTTCAGTCTCATCAGGGTGTCTGAGCGGCCCACGGCTCTGAAAGATATCACCACTGTACAATGAAATGTACACCACCTAGCGTCTCTCTGTCCCTGACACACACACACACACACACACACACACACACACACACACACAAACACATGCTCAAAAGCTCATATTTGCTTAAAAGGAAAGAAAGACTGACATCCTTGGATACGTACATGTAGAAACACATGTATATACATGTAGTACACACAGAAAACACGCCCCGCCCCCCAGACACACATGCCAGTACAGTCATATATACATGCAGGCTCCCACATTCTATCACACACACACACACACACACAGACACACTGGTGCTCTCAATGGGGGCAGCTGGATTCTAACTGTATTATGTAACAACGTGAGGAAAGAGTGGGAGACAGTGAAAGAAAGAGAAAGAGAGAGAACAGAGGTTGTGATTGTTCCAATCCTTCCGAGGACAAAAGCTATTCTCTGTCTCCTCTCTCTTTCACACACACACACACACACACACACACACACACACACACACACACACTCACGGTTAGTGTTCCTGTGTGTGTCTCTCCTGTCTCTCTCTCTCACACATTTTGTTTGTACTCTCTCTCTAGTGTGCTTACACACAGGAAGACATTTATAAAAATGTTTCCTTCTGACCCGTAACACTCTCTAGTTTCTGTCTGCCACACTCACACACACACACACGTTCTCCCAGTAGAGGAGGGGAGCGACCAGCTCGTCTCGTTTCTGCAAAATCATACGTGCAAAGAAAAAGGTTTAGGCAGAAATCAAATGAAATCATTAAAACAGGAGGTGGAGGAAGTGGAAGGAATCTCTGCTGTTGAATAGGTGGGTGAGGAAAGGTGGGAGAGTTAAAGAAAAGTCATTAAATGAGACGTTCAGATGTTTGGCGTGTTGCTAAGTGAGTGGAGCTATTTCAGGCACACCGACAGCTAAGAGCACTTCCACGTCTCAGGAGGGCATGAAATTCACTCGTTTGAATCGTCAGTGTAAGAGATTAACAATTGACAATCTGAAATGTGTGTTTTTAGCTCGTTAAATACTGTTCCTCCAGCGTTTCAGCCCATCGTTTGCAAACCGGGCGCTGTTTGTTTCCCCTCCTGTGGGTGTGACTTTCAGAGCATGCACTCTGTCGTTCTCTAGCAGTGATGTTGCAGATTGCAACCAACTGAAACTTCTCCCATGTGCCAAGCGTGGAGACCGATCTAGTCCAATCTAGTGCCCGTGTTTGGGTTTGTCCCTTCTGGGCTACTGTAGAAACAACACAGCAGACTCCGGAAAGAGAACCCGCTCCGTATGTAGACATGAACGGCTCATTCTAAGCTAACGAATACACAGCAAGTCTTATTTTCAGGTGATTTTACACTGAAGAAAACATACATATTCATATTAGATTCCATTTCTGCCAATAGATCCCCCTGAATGCTACACACTGGCCCTTTAAGAACCGTCCATCATGCCAAACTAACCTAAAAAACAATTAGCTAAATCCAGCGTGTACCCACTTGTTTATGCACCCGTTTAGATACACTCACATACATCTGAATGTACTGACTCATGTTATGTGCACATCAGAAACAGCTGCAGGAATACAACACAGGCAGACACACAGAAACGTGAACAAACTTTAAGACGAACACGTAGTGACATGCACGCACCAACTGCATTGCTTCGTGTCCTCTAGTTATCTGTACATGCTGGCCCTGTTCTGTACGAGTGTGTATGAGTGTGTGTGTGTGTGTGTGTGACTTGTTCCCAGTCTGGACAGCTCGGTACAAATCTTCAGCATCCAGACGACAACCGTCAGCTTTGTCCATAATTGTCGTGCTGCAACGGGGCCAGTCTCTCCTACAAAGCCAAACAGCAGCAACGCTTTAGTGCTCGTGGTTGATCTGTGCTGTGAGGAGCAGTTTACAAATCACTCGTCATGTCTGCACTGCTCGAGAAAGAGTTGCTTGTGTTTGAGTGTTGTTGTTCACACTGGTACGCTACGTTCTTGGCATAGGCTGCATCGGTGGAGCAGCTACCGTCCTATGAATCTAGTCAACACCCAAAACCGCCACCTTCTGACTCTTCCAACTCGTCACACACTGACGCTTCGTCACAGCGCGTCCTACTACAGGCGCTCAACTATACGGTCGCAACAAACACGTGGGAGGCCGTGGCTAAGTGGAGAGCAGGGCCGTCCTTCAATCAGAGAATCGGCGGTTCGATCCCCGGCCCCGCTAGTCGCACGTCGATGTGTCCTTGAAGCGAGACACGTAGCTCCCGCAGCTGTGCCTCCGGCGTGGTGGAATCTGAATTGTAAGTCTCTTTAGATAAAAGCGTCTGCTAAATGACTGTAATGTAATGTTGTGAACTCAAACAGAACCACGTGCTTAGCTTTAGCCAACGACATCATGGTTGGGCTCTAAATACGTACGTCAACTAAATAAACCGTGAAAAAGCACGTAACTTTAATAAAACTAAACCGCACTTTCAGACAGTAAAGCTGGTCTTTGACTCATCCCCGTGCATCTCTTCAGTCTTTCTTCTACGTCTTCACACTCCTGGAACATTTCCTCCGGGTGTCTGATGATGACACGGATGAGTTTACATCGTAGGGACTTGAAAGCCCGAAGCGTCTCACGCCTTGTGCGTCGACATCGTACGTTAAGGGTTGTGACAAAGCCTCAGTATCTAATAGGGGAGTGAGAGCAGCATGCTCAGCTGTGCTTCTGTGTGTTTTAATCCACTATTGAGCAGCAATACGTAACCTCAAACGACATGAGCACAATGATTATGAAGCATTAATGCTGAATCACATCTCGCAGAAGAAAATGTGAACCTTGAAAGATAATGTCATCTGCTCCGAAGTTCTGCATCTTTGGCTCTTTGGTCAGCACCGGTCTTAGGTGTTGACCGCCTGGGCCGATTGTGATGCACACCAGAGGAACATAAACCTTGACTGTATTATACTTTTGTCTGTTTACTGTAAAGATAATCCATGTTGGATGAATAAGTCCACACTGTTCTGCCCCAGTGGCTCTCAGTGTAAAGTACAGTTGTGATGCTGTGACTCCTGAGGCTCCTTCACCTTGTTTGTTTATGGCATCATTCCTCATAATAAGTGCTACACGCAGCACCTTTAACAGCATCAACAGGTGTTATTTCTGATTATTGTGAACCTCGACCCTAATCGTGAGCTCTGCTGCTTACGGTCCATATCTAGTGGCTTCTGCTCTTTGACTTTGTAGGTCAGCAATGAACTGAAGTGAGATGAACCCAGTGCTCTCAGACAAGTGCGGTGACAAACTGGGCAATGTAGATCGGCAACTTAAGCAGCAGTTGGCACAAAACAAACAAAAAAACCCAGAGAAGGGTCAATATACTCCTAACATGTTGCAGGAAAATGTTCTTCTGTTGGCAACAAAGTTTTCTCCGTGAGCAGAGCTGCAACAAGTGTGTTGAAGCGATAAATGCTTCATTTAAAGACGCCACATGTCGTGTGAAGCGAATATCAAGTCGCTGCTTCTTCTCTCTTCCCGTCTCATGTTTGGATTGGACATTTGAGTTTGGCAGAAGTGATGACATCGTTGTCTTCAACTTGAAATGATGCCACAAATTTAGATGTTTATGTATTTTTTACATGGTATTATTGTGCTGACGCATTAAAGAAGTCCACCTTCATGCAACAGCTGGAAAGAAAAGCTAAACATAACCTTTCTGGTTATGACTCTTGGAAATTGTATTGAAGCATTCTTAGCAGCAATATGGAATTCTACAATGTCTACATCTGTCTAGACCGCAGCCTGACCATTACTTTAGAAATGGTTGGTTCAATCTTCCACTAAGTGTTAATAGCCTTTCTTTAAACAAATGAAATCTACAAACTGAGCAAGGCAGTTTCTTTTATAACAATACCGTTAAACGTTGCTTAAACCATGAACACTATGGTGTAATGAGGTGGCTCCCTCTGGCCCAGTCAGTACCAGAGATGTCTGGAAACCTGTGGCCTGCCGTTAAAAAACAGCTGAATCCAAATTGCAGGTTTTTAGTCATTTGTTTTCAGTGAAAACAGTATTTAAAGAGTCGTCAGTTAATGGACGGTTAAAGTGCCAACTAAGCGCTTGTTTATGTTGGAACAACTTTGAGGATTCCCGGCCAACCTTCAGGAGAGCGTCTCGCGTGGTTTCTCTGCAATGAGCCAGGGCTTCCATAGAGCATCATACTGTATGACAGCAGTTCAACCCAGTGTGAATGGGACGGGCGACTGTGTGAGCATGCAAGTGTGTGTGTGTGTGTGTGTGTGTGTGCGAGTCTCTGTGTTTAAGTAGAATTGTTACAAGCCGGTGGGGTGTGTGTTTTTGAGTGTGTTTGGACCAGTTCCAGTAAAGAACTTTGCACTTCATCGCCAGTTGTGTGTGTGTGTCTCCTGCCTGAGTGTGACAGAGTGAATGCATGTGTGTCTAGAGAATCATCTGTCTGTCTTCGTGTGTGTGTGTGTGTGTGTGTGTGTTACAGGTCTAGCGGGTGGTCATAAGTGTTGTTATTGTCCTCTGTGTCATCGTCGTCATCGTTTGCCAGCGGGTTGCGACTGATGACCAGCTCCAGTCGGTCCCCAGCCTCCGTGATTAGAGGCACCGCCAAGCAGCAGTCAAAGTCCCTCGTCCTCACGTGGTTCACCTGGACGGAGACGGAGAGACGCAGACGGCGGCTGCTCTGGTAAACGGTTCTGCTGTTGGTTCGCTGGCTAACAAAGACTGAGACCAGCTATTGCTTAAAGTTAAATGATATTCACCATTACTTATCAACACAACAAACACAGAGTCTTTTTTCTTTCTTATTAATTGTTTGGTCTTTTGCACATGCAGGTCAGTTCATTGCCGTGGATGTCAACACCCTCAAAACATGAACTGGATTCCTCCATCAGTACCTGCAGGATCCTGTCGTAGGGTTTGAGCCCGGCTCGATCGGCGGGCCCGTCGGGTCGGATCATGTTGACGTACACTCCTTTCTCCAAGAAGCCGTCTGACACGCTGAAGCCAAAGTCGTCGATCTCTGGGTCCTTTACCACCGTCACCTACCGACGACGGCACAAAGATGTGAGGTGGAATCTAAACCTTTAACTCAGTTTAGAGTAATCCAAGTTTAAATGTTCATGGAAAGCATCTGTGACAGTTAAGCAGTAAAGCAATAATCTATCAAACCACCACAAAGACAACAGCTGACCAGCGGATCACCAGCTTTAAAGGAAATGATTGCTCAGTTGTGTGAGCTCCAAAAGACATTCAGTACAAAGAAGTCAACCATTCTTATGTCTCATCATATGCTCCGAAAATGAATTTGGCAGCCATTGGTCTAACGTCTGGAAGAAGAAAAGGAAGCAAAATAAATAAGGAAAGATTGCAATGAACGGTAAAAAACACAATTTCAGTAGCTTGAACGGATCGATTTTAGAATAAAAACACAGGCAACGATGGGCCACTGACGCCGAATGTTGGCATAGTGTGTCAAGCGAATCTAAACTTGAAGCAACATTATGCAACTTTTTTACAAGATAACAGCTTCAAAATAATTTTGATGGTACCCTGACTTGTAATAGAAAGAATGGCGCCTCTGAACGCTTGTTCTTGATCTATGTTTGTTGGCGAGCGGGTACGATCTCCGGAGAGAAATGCGTAACGCTTTACGGGACTATGTCACACACCACCAGCTAGCTATAAAGGAGAAGCTAGCTCGGTATTCTCAGTGTCTACATCATGGTAGAGGGGAAGAGGCCGAAGAAGACGTTGACAGAAAGAGCAAAAGCAACCCGACTCAGTCCTAAGAAGTCGAATACCGCAGCGTGGCCAGTGCCCCTCAGCATCTGACAGCGACATGTGGAGGGACTCTTTGGCCTCTGTGTGCGAACGCATCGGGCTTGCAACTAACTCCAACGTCAACACACCTGCGTTCTTATTAGACGCTAAGAGCAGCTGACGAAGTATAAAGAGCGAGAAAGTTCACACAAACAAACAAGACTTTCGTCCGGGAGATCGCCGTTCGCATCCAAGCAAGTTGTCACATCAGTCGTCAATAAAAAGAGTAACTCTTGGAACTACCGTTGGCGAGAGCTTCGCGAAATAAAAGTCCTCTCTGGCCTTCTTGCTGTTGGAACATATTAGCTGGCTCGCTATGTCTTGTGTTGTTGCATTTGCTTGATGTTCGGCTGTGTTAGCAAAGCTGTCGACACGTGTAAATTCCTGTAAAATGACTCGGCCCCGTCAGTCCTGGTTCTTTGGTGTCCGATGTCGTATTTGCTGGTTTCAGCTTGCCAATAAATACACATCCACAGCTGTCCACGAGGGGGACACGAGGAGGACACGAGGGGGACATTTGTCACATCCAACCAATTTTTGAGATGTAGCAATACATTGAATGAATTTATCGTTTTTTGTTTGTTTGTTAAACAAGTACAGAAAAATCCTCGTTTTCCTTGTAATTTGACTGCATAGCCAACATGGACGGTGGTTTCTGTATTGCTGCCTTGACAGACGGTGACAGGGATTGGTATAAGCTCCTTCAAAAGCAAAGCTTTGTGATACGATGTGGTCCTGCTGTACAGTATTCATACACGCTACATGCTTTACCGAATTAACTTTAAATGCACAAAGAATGCTAACAAACGACCACTGCTCAATACCATGCGATTGCAGGATAAATGCACAATGGAGGGTTTTTAAATGAATAATGCAGGCCAGATGTTTTGCTAAGAACTGTGGATTAACCAAAAACTGAAAAGGCATTATTATATAACGCATGAATATTCTATGTTCTTTTAATGAGACACCATTTAGAGGCTGTAACATGTTGGCTGTTGGCCAATGAGCCCATCAGTAAAAGCGATTTAGTAGAACTTTAATGTATCTTCTCCCTGTGGACGGCAAATGTATTTCTCATTCCGGCCCTGAGCTGCAGGAGTTTGGGCAGACTCTTGAATGAGGTCATAATTTGAATCCACAGGATGAGGACATGTGGCCGCCAGCAAAACTGTTGCCAAAGGGGGGGGGGGGGGCTAATATATTGTACATTCTTAATCTATAATCATGCTGTATTACACAATATCCTGCACTGTAAAAATGTATTTCTGGTAAAAAGGTCATTTTGATGGCTTTTTTTACTTGGACTGACTCGCTTGTGTCTGAAATCATTCACTAGCACAGCATTACAAAATGGCGAACTCACTATATACTGAGTTCGCCATTTTGTAATGCTGTCCGAATGTATAGTGAGCATTAATATAGCCAAGGTAGTGGACTCAAAGTATTGCAGACGGACGAGAGGAGAGCAGCACGATGGAGACGAATCCATACATTTTGGCGGGAAAAATAACTTATTTCATGTGAGCAGAGCATTATAACACAAACGGCCACAACGTACTTTGTATTAAAAAAATCTGGGAAATACCTCCCCACATTGACAACGGCAGCTTTAATCCCCTCGTTCCCTTTCACAATAAAAGCCCTATAGACATATATATTACATCACTGCCTACCAGGGGGAAATAAAGTCACTCAGAGTTAACTACACATAAACATCTATCACCAAAATGCTGGTCGGTATTTATTATGGATGGTTTAGCAGCCACCGTTGATCTGGCATGTTTTAAAAAATGACGCGAGTCGTGTCCGAAAGTGTTTTTTTGCATTTTGCATATGAGCTCATTATATAGACATCTATTTAGAACTCCATGGATAGTGAGCAGGCAGTAGTGAATGAGTGAATGATTTCTACTTCCAGTCTTAATTCCAGTATTGAATGGTATGGATCTCCTTATTAAGTCAATTTTGATTTACTTCAGATTTGCTTTTACTTCTTAGTGTTCACTCTCTACTCAAGGTCTCATTTTACTTCATATGATCAACATATAATCCAAGTCCTGAACCGGAACAGAAGCCCCGTCGTGACCGAGTCTTCGGGCAGAGTTCTGAACTCACTTTGTGCAGCTCCAAAGGCGTTGGAGACAGAATCCCCTGCATCTCCTCTTTGATCCGACGAGACTCCCACGTCCTCTCTGACACTCTCAACGAGGCCTTTGTCTTGGGCTCGTGGTGCAGAAGGGGAGATTGGTTATCTTGGTGGATGTGGGCCCCGTGGTGCAGGTGGGCCTCGTGAAGCAGGTGGGCTTCGTGGTTAAAATGGGCCTCCTGGAGCAGGTGGACATCTGGGGGGAATGAAAGGGTTATTTTTTTAATAGAATGTAAAGTATTACTACAAGCAGCCCTTCAATATACAGCAGCATGCTTGTACATACAGTTTTGCTGAGTTCAGTTTCCCTAAATTACATTTCTGATTTTTCTCTTTTTCTTTTGTCAGTCCTCTATTAAGGGCTTGGGGGACAACCACTTGTCACATCCGCCATCGAATTACCTTGGTGGAGTTGGGCCTCCTCGTGCAGGTGGGCCTCCTCGTGCAGGTGGGCGCCCTGGTGGAGGTGTGTGCCCTGGTGGAGCAGGTTTCCCTGGTGCAGAAGAGAATTCCTCCTCAGCGGGCTCATCCTGCTGTGGCTCAGCATGGACTCAGCTGGAGGCTTGTTGACACCGTCTACACCCAGACTGATGGCTGTTCCTGTCATGATGGATGCCTGCACCAACAAAAGCACACACAAACACACATACACACACACTTAAACCTCAGCTGAAACTGCTAGTTTAAGAGTGATATGGTTTTAAAAAAGCATCCGTAGCCTACATCAAAGTCTTGCCATTTGATGAGTAATGAAACGGTGAATGGTTATAGCTGCCATAGATTTGCTGTCGGCTATTTAATGTGCTGAAAAAATTCAAAATAGATATGAAATAGATATAAACGTACATTCAAAGCCGACCATCACTGTACATCACAAAGTAAATGAAAGAATAAAAAAACAGTTGCTGTGCGGACTATAATGAAGTGCGTGTATCATAGAATCATAGACTGTATGTAAGAAGTGGACGTAGTCATCGTGACGTCACCCATTGGTTTGCGGACTGGTGTTAAGCCCGAGTTTGGCTATTCAGCCGTCGGCATATTGTTTTTTTCGCAACAGATGAACAGAAGTTACCATATTTGGAATGGGGAGGAGTGACGTAGAGACGACGTAGCGTATACGTCTCTGGTAGTGACAGTGACCTGTCAATCACAGTAGCCCCGTCCTAAAGCATCCCCTGCTTTATGGTCTGTTTGACTCTAAATGGACCATAATGTACTAAATGAACATCATGCTGTATTGAAGAAGACTTGAAACTAGAGATTGAGCCCATAAACTCATGTTTACAATGTTTACTGAGGTAATAAATCAAGAGAGAAGTAGAGTCATTTTCTCATAGACTTCTATACAACCAGAGGAGTCGCCCCCTGGTGGACAGTAGAGAGAATGCAGGTGTAACATATCACTGTGACCAACAGGTCTTTTGTGGTCATTTCTGGGTTCAACCACTATGTTGAAGAATGTGAATGACTGAGTTTAGGTTGGAGGCGGATGCTCGCATGCTGACTGACCTCGATCTCTCTGAGTAGTTCTGATTGGCCGCAGGTCTCCAGATCCTCAAGCGCCTGACACCAGAAGCTGTCATCTGGATCCAACAGAATACCGTCCGGTTGGTGGCCAATAAATCTGTCACGCACAAAAACAACAAAGTGATATTAAATGAAGCTGCTTTGAAAATAAATAAGTGCGTTTAGCCACAAAGACAAACATACATGTTTGGGCAAACACTTTCTCTTTTAGTTGAATCTTGAATCTACTGCTGAATGCAGTCTGCACATCAAGTCAATCGGGTCGCATTATCAACAGAGCCGATATGAAAACAGAGCAGTACAAGTGCAGTGCAAGGCTATGCGTTCTGGTTTAATCCAACATGGGTAATCTTTTAACGCTGAATGTCCTTGACTGACAAGATTAATTCAGTTTCACTGCGCAGCGGATTTTGTTTTCTCGCCTCATCCTTCCTCTCCGTCTCTCCGCCCCCATCGGTGTTACATAACCCCCAACGAATGTTGCTATCCTCACAAGGCTTAACCATCACTACACACACACACACACACACACACACACACACACACACACACAGATACTGCTCAGTCAGTCTTGCTGGCTTCATGACTCAACCTCCATGATTCCACATCACCAGCAAACTCTCGGTGGTGATGCCGGCACAAGCAACCGGAGGATCGTTTTAAAAGATAAAACTCTGGTTTGTGTAAAGACACCAGAGCTGCGACAATATGCAATTAGAGAAAATGAATCAACAACAATTTTGATAATATGGAGTAAATTATGTAACTGGTAAAAATGGAGACCAGTGTGTGTGGTGTGGCAGGACAGTGATTGGCCTCCTTCCATATAAATGCAACCCTTAAATCAAAGCCTTGCCTATGATGTTTATGAGTTAGCGTATGTGAATAGATAGTTTTTCAAAACCTTTAGAACTAAAAAAATAGCTTTTTACATCATGAAATTAAATAATGGAACCATTACATTCAGTCCATTCTGTCATTTAAAAACTGTTCTGTGTGTTTGCTTGTTCTTTAGATCACAGCGAACCATTGTGGAAACCATCCTGCTGTGTTCCAGGCATCCACTGGTTTCCATCCATTCAAGTGAGAACATCGAGTAACAGACTCATAAAAGATACTTGAGTCGTGTTCATAAAGACTTTAAACTTTACATTATTTGTACAGGGTGAATCAACGCACGCTAAAATAAATCTGCTAAAATCAAAAGCAGATGCGATTAGCCAAAGTATGCAAGTTTCAAGTCTGCGATATCTTTGTTTTTATGTGGGCCAAAGAATTAACGGAAACCAACGTTCTGCCGGAACTGAATGAAAAGATCTGAAGCTGTCAGTAAAGGTGTGAAAGATGAACTAAGTCCAGTCCTACCCTGGTGGCTTGTCCCAGTCATCCTCACTGAAGCCTCCGTCACTGAAAGGGTAGTTCTTCCGGCGTCCAGGAGGTGGCGTGGTGCTGCGCTGCTGCTTGGCACTACGCCACTCATGGGGATGGAGGGCGATACCAGCTGCCTGGTGGTTGTATGTACCTGCACGAGGAGAGACGGTGCTCATCTACAGGCTGACACCGTCTATAGAAACACCCATTCTGGCATTCTAGATAAAGCTATTTGGATTTGTGAGTTTCCTTTGGATGCAGAATTATGTATCATCTTCTACCTTTTATAAGAGCTCAATATGTTCTGCAGTATACGGCCATGTTGGCATTTCACTGGACACGTGTTAATCTAAAGCTTACCCTGGCTGCCATAGCCGGCATCCAACCCTGAGCCGTCCCAAGACTCCATGGCCGAGTCGACGCTGGGTATAGTGGTGGAGTAAAGCTCTGACAGCTTGTTGGTCTGTTGGCTGTCCGTCAAATCATCCTCCTCTGGGTCACTGAGCTCGTTCTCTGTTGTGTCCTCTGCCTCGGCTGCTTTCCTCTCCTCTCCATCTTGGAGATAAGAAGTTGGAATTAGGTTTGTCTATTAAAATGAGCATCAAACAACAAAGAAATCTTCAGACAATAAGCCTTTTCTTCAGACAAGCAGGGCTGTAGTCAAGACCAACTTAATCGAGTTCAAGCCATGTCCAAGTCCAGGTCCAGTCGAGTCCAAGTCAAGACCAAGTCCAAAGCAAATCGAGTCCAAGTCAAGACCAAGTCCAGAGCAGATCGAGTCCTGTTCAAGACCATGAAAGGCAGAAGTGTCCTTCCAAAGCTAATGTAGTGATTCAAGAGTTATGATGGACAGAAATGAATATAAACAACATTGATCCATCTTCTAACATCAAACTAATCAATGCATAAAATTTAAGTTTGAGGCCCATTGCAAGAGGCGGAGGTCATAACAAGGCACGAGACCAGGAACAAGTGTTCTCGAGACCGGACTCGGGTACTCCAGCCCTGCAGACACGGTTGAATGCAAGTCAGCTCCAAAAACATGGACTTCAGGTCAGAGGCTCGGTGATCATTATAAAGATCATTATGATCAAAGTTATACCATCAACGGTTTTCATACATACTGTCGATCTGTTTCTTTATCTTGAGGGTGACCGTCTCTCCAGCCATCTGCAGCAGGTGGATGGCTTCACTCAGGGGCTTTCCTTTTAAACTGACGCTGTTGATAGCCAGGATCCGATCACCTACATGAATAGCCCCCGTCCTGGACACACAACGAAAAACACGACACGTTCACACACACATAGGTAGGTAAGAGGCCACACACACACACACAGACAAAGTTAAGTTAATCAACATGATTCATCTTGAAACCATAGTTTATATCAGCTCCAAAGAGATGACATCAATAGTAAATTGTTATCCAGCTAATGTTGTGCTGTTCGTACAAATCCATCCATCCATTTTGTTTCTGCTTATCTGGAGTGATGTCGTGGGGGCAGCAGGCTTAGCAGCTCTATACAAGATATATAATCTCTCCAGCGTGTTCTGGGTCTACCCTCCGGCCTCTTACCTGTTGGACGTCCCCGGAAAACCTCTAAAGGGAGGCGTCCAGGTGGCATCCTTTTCAGGTGTTGAACCACCTCCGAGCTCCCTTTGGATGCCACCCTGTGAAGGAAGCTCATTGCGGCCGCTTGAATCCGCAATCTCAGTCTTTTGGTCACTAATGCTCGGGACCATAGGCGAGGGTTGGCACATAGTTGGACGGGTAAATCGAGAGCTTTGCCTTCCGGTTCTGTTCGACCCGATACCGTTTGTATTTTCATGGACAGGATCTCAAGAAGCAGCCAGAGGAGGAGATAAGTGTCCGGTTTGGGGACCCTCTGCTCTTTGCAGATGATGTGGTTCTGTTGGCTCCATCAGACTGACCCCGCCCCCTGGAAGTCTCATCCAACTCACATCCAGAACTCACATTTACTCCCCTACTTCAGAAAGAAGCTCTTAAAACATTCAAGTCTGCTTTTAACCCCTAACCCTTTCACCTGTCTGTCAAAATTGCGTAATTTTTAAATATTACTCTCCATTTTATCCCCTCTGTAAAGTGTCTGAGTCTTTTGAAAAGTGTTTCCTAAATAAAATGTATTGTGATTATTATTTGAACTTGACCTTCGACATGCAATGGTGGTGCTTCCAGGTCTGTGGCCACGGTTCTCAGTTCTAAAGCAGTGGATTGCGTCCTTCAGGCTGGGAGTGAGTCAGTGCCCCGAGCGGGGGAGTTCTGTTCAAGTACCTCGGGTCTTGCTCACAAGTGAGGGTGAAATGGAGCAGAGAAATTCTGCCTTCCTGTAATTTGTGTGAACTGAACCTTTGACGTTTTAGAAAAGCCAGATTTTCCTAAAAACCTTTTCAACATTGAAAACAGGACCATGATCTAACGCTGAGCTCATTATACTTGATGCATGCAGACACACAAGGCTGCAGCGCCGCAGACATACCGTCACTGTTTACAGCTCAGATTTGGGTTCAGGAAGTTAAATTATGACTGTTGACTAATTTAGGGAACTGCAAAGTGACCCTGTTTACTCCCACCATCACTGGCCGCTGCATTAAAGCTAGTGTAACATGTAAAGCAGTCCTTTATCTTGCTTCATTGATAGAGGGGTTATTCATCTTGATATCTCATCTCATACCCGCTCAAGGACCCGTACATCACATGGACATGCGTAAGAGATTAAAGTCAGAAAAGTGTGTAACAAAAAAAAAAGCGGAGTTGGTGTGAACACTCATGAGCCACACAGATGCTGAGACGTTGCACTTTCTCCACGTTTATTTATAGAGCTCTTTCAGCCAACAGGTCGGAGGCAAAGTGCTTTCATCGACAACAGTTTAGAACAGGAAATAGAGCAACTGCATGCCAAACTCCACGGAATGGAGGTCACAGAGTTTGTATGGAAGTGTGGCGGTGCAAGCAGTGACCCGCCTCCCTGGGTACTTCGGTGGAATAACACGTGAGCCGGTTATAAAAGCCGACATTTTATTGTGAAATAAGCGCTGTGTGGCAGACTGGAAGCTGAGTTCACCAGCGGATGCTTGTGACTCAGGAAAACCATTGTGTCGTATTCTGCTCAGCCTCGTTACTGTGGACGCCAGCCGTCTCTCCAGCGCATCGTGTTTCATCGGTCATCCCGCCGTGTCACATGGCACCTGCTGCACACTCAGCTGCTGGTGGGGAATCCCTCTATTTATTGCCCATGGCGTCTTCTATTATTTCACCTCATAAGGGTTTTGCCCCACTGCTCGGGGGACAACATACTGTAAGTTGGTCCTCTTCATCTGGATGAAGGATCTTGAGCACACAAGATGACGATTACTCCTTTCCACACAAACGTGTGTGTGTGTGTGTGATTGATTGTGCCCCTCTGTGTTTGTCCACAGCTAGTTCCGCAAACTGAATAACATTTTTTGGAGCCCAGTCATGGCTGCATGCTCAAGGACCTCTTGTGGTTGCGGTGACTAACACTTTCTCAAAATAACTTTTACTGGCTGTTTTATACGGCCGTTGACCGCCTGCTGACTCCTCACTCGCTACTCTTCAGTGATGATGGAGCTGATGTGCATCGACCAACCCACAGACACCGCTCTGCGGCCGGAAACACAGTGGAAACAGTTTGCTCCCTTCTGTTGTTTTGGACGTTGTGTTTGGCTAACAGATAACCGCCAATGGAACGACCAGTACTCAGACTGTGTTACCTTGAATACTTGAAGAAAACCTTGTTTTTCTCACATGCCTCTACGGTAAATAACTTAAAACGTTTCCACATGAAAGGATCGCAGGCAACACACGATTTAAAAAGTAAGGTTTTTGGCAGATTTCTTAGTTGATCATGGAGGTGTGTGAATAAAGTCTTCTTTAGTGTTACGGGTGACTAATGGATACGCAAATGGTCCTTCTGTGGGTAAAGTATTCCATTAACACCGTAATGCAATCCTGAGCAGAGCAGACTTGTTAAAATAGATCGGTTGTCTGAAACGGATTACAAAAAAATATCTCTGGCTCCACAGTCTGCCTGAAAAGCCCCGGAGACAGAGGAAAGTATGTGCTCCATGTGAACAGATCCATCCAGCAGTTAACGAGGCTGTGAAACATGATACTGTGGGAAGGTGGGACCACCGCCAGCACACATTTCCACCGTCCCAAAAAAAGATGCCGAGAGTGTTTCATACATACTCAACTTTTTTAGTACCATTTCAAATCTACATATTAGAACAAGGTTTAATTTTACACGAGAACCAAGTGTTCCTTATTGCTGCCAGCAGAGAGGACGTCGTGTCCACCCTCAGGACGTCTTGTGTAAGCTGCAGGTGAGATGTTTCACATTGTGTAAGTCAGGAAATGAGATCTCGCGCTGGTTCATTGCCTCTCCTGAAGGTGCACAAAGTGTGTTTTTGGAGTGAAACTTGCACGTTTGATGTCTTGAATGCCGACGAGGTGCAATTATAAAAAGGTACATATTACAGTGATCATCAATACGGACTTCTTTTCATCTGAGCAATAGCTCACAATGTGGATGAAGTGGATTCAAAGTTGCCAACCTATCTATGCTATGTAGCCTAACTTAAAGATAATATCAGACAGTGTGTGCCTCGCTCTAGGAAGCAGAAGTGAAAATGAGTCATCCTCAACATTTGTCCTGTTGTGGTTTCACAATGATGAAGACAACTAGAGACAAAATAGGATGCAGGCTCTACAGGATGACTTTCTGTTTCCTTGTTCACTATCATGTTGTTTCCAAATGATGTACAGATGTTTAGGTATTCTTTATCAAAGGAAAAAGTCCATACAGCTGTGGTAAAGATGCCCCCCAACCTCCCTGTAGGTTTGAGCTGAGCCCCGAATGTATTTTAGTTTAGTTTTCTCCAGAGTGAATAGTTATGTAAGCTTTAGCATCACTTGACACTAGTTGTCTTATTCTGTATTCGCACTATGAGCAACACAGCAACAGACTACAAATCATTTGCAATGACAGGATCTAAGACGCGCTGCAAATCAAAGTTGAGCCGGTCTGAATTATTTTTAAGCGCTCCAATGACGCGGTGAAACACGAACCAACCACGTGTTTCTGTTTCTTTCTCTTCCGTTACATCCGACAGTTCCCGGTGCTATTTAACGGCATGACTACGAGCGCTTGAGCGACACTTCACTCGTCTTGTGAAGACGACATTAGTTGTGTTTTGTGCTACGTTTGTTTGCTGAAGCAACATGTTAAAACGTGTGCAAAAAGGAGACAAATCTCCAGCTGCAGTGCCTTTCTGTAATGCTTCAAACTAGACTCCCCAGAAAAAGACAGAAAATGAGTGCGTGTGCGTGGGAGAGCACGTACCTCTCAGCCAGGCCTCTCTTGGTCAGGCCGGATATAGTGATGGGGTCAAAGGGCTCCTCGGTGCCTGAGATGGTGATACCCAGAGGGCCTCCATACCGCTTCAGCTCCACTGTGTAGATGATGCTGCCCGACGTCTCCTGCTCATCTGATGCACACAAGGACACACACAGGCAGACGCGCCCGTGTTATTCAATTGTTTCAACTCCAACGAGTACACGTATGCATGTTGCTCAACGCACGCACGCACACGCACACACACACACACACACACACACACACACACACTAAAACCTCTTCCGTTCACCTGGTGGTACTGCATCACGTTATCCGTTCATGTGAGATGCACAATGCTTCTCTCCAGAAGTAGGTCAAAACTCTTCTCAAGACAACAATGGTGAGGAAGACACAGTTTCCATGGTAACTAAGCAAGAGACTGCCTCGTCATCATGTAGCATGAACACATAATCTGACACATTAATACGACGCTGTCTGTCTGTGTGCATGTGATCATATCATCCGAGTCATAATCTAGGGGAACGGGATCTCTTCTTCACCTCCAATGTGTTGATTAAACAGATCCAAGATGGCGGCTGTTAAATGGGTAACACAGGTCATTTTCTTACAAGTTCTTACTCTATCCCATGTGTTTCCTTTATTGCTTTTTTAACGCTATGTTATTTGGAAACTTGTATTGGATTTAATTATTTCCAATAGTTTCTGTTTCCCCACTGGCATCAATAAAAGGTCATCTTTGAGTGTTTGACCAAATCAAAGCTGCATCAGGAGTCCAGGAGTTGTGAACAACAGCAGCACCTGGTGGTTAGAAACTGTCATTGCGTCTCCTTAAAACTGATGCTGAGAAATGAGTTTGAGTTGTGCAGCGATCCTTCCCTCACATTACGGTTCGACTGCACTCAACCATTCGCTACATTCGTACCCGAGTTGTCTTCATCTTTGCGTATCTTTAGCTTGACCAGCTCCTCGCACTGCTGCAGGATCTGCTCCGCGTCGTCTTTGGAGCAGTTCTCCAGCCTGATGTTGTCGATGGCCAGCAGCTTGTCGCCGGGCTCTAGAGTTCCTGTTCTGAAGGAGAGAACGAGATAGAGAGAGATAGAGATAGAAAGAGATAGAGATAGAGAGAGAGAGAGATAGAGATAGAGATAGAGAGAGAGAGAGAGAGAGAGAGAGATAGAGATAGAGAGAGAGAGAGAGAGAGAGAGAGAGAGAGACACACACAATGACACCCTTGATCTTCCTACTACTGCATACTGGGTATTTTGGACAGTGGATGGGCCAACTTTGAGTTGAGCATTAAAATACATTAGAAGAGAGATGCAGCAGACTAGAAGAGGCTGTGGGATACCTGTGGGCCATGCTGCCCTTCTTGATGTCAGAGATGATGAGGGGCTCTCCTTGCTTCTTACTGGCTGTGGAAGAAAACGACGTCACACTAAGCATCAGAAACAACAAACTAACAAGTATATGTAGCATGCATTCCAAATGTTAAAATAGTGTCAATACTATTAATGATAATGATAATGACAACACAGTAACACTACGTCATCAACACAAAATGATATCATTGAATACATTTTGTATTTGTCTTGAGATAAAGGAAGAAAGGTTAAATCTATTTCATCTACATTTGTGTTTTTCCATAGAATGTATAGTTGTACTCTTCACAAATCAAAAACTCTTTCTCAGACAACGAGACATGATTAAGTCTTCTGTCCGGCTCACAGGAACCAGGTCTCCTCTCTGGTCGGCTGCTGCAGCAAAATAACAATCTGGAACTGAACATCAGCAGAACTAAAGAACCTGGTGAGAGAGAGAGAGAAAGAGAGAGAGAGAGAGAGAGACTACAATCTCCTACTCCCTGAAAACGTGAGGAGAGCTTGGCCATCATCCAGAGGAAGACTATTGTTTTTACAACAGCTGAGAAAGAATTGTGTGATTCAAAGGTTGCAACCTTTCAGTTCTGCAGCGCGGTAACGCGTGCTCGCCTCAATAACTGTAAGTTGTGGTGATTCTACAGCCGACAAGATAAAAGGTCTGACAGACGTAGTCGTGAGAACAGCTTCAAAAGTAATTGGCAGTGGACTCCCCACCGTTCCTGAGCTGTAGCACATAAGACATTAAGACATTTTAAAGAACTCCTCACACTCTGCAAAGCCTCCGTTTAGTCGTCGGGTAGATTTAATCTTGACTGAGGAATGCTGGAAACGTTCTGACGGCATCGGAATGATACTTTGTCACATTAAATCTCTCTCATGCTCGTATCATGTTGACCAGTCCAGTTGTCAGACGGCCTCGTGTTGTTGCTCCGTGAGTCTCCTCACGTTCAGCAGTGAACACTTGCATTCAGAAGGTGGCACCATTGCACCGTTCTGTCTCAGAGTCGGCCACAGTACAGCCTGTTATTCATACTGTAGCATCATGAAGTAGAAATTATCTGGTTTCTTTCGGTCATATAAAAGCAGTTTGATACATCGTAACAGAATCTCATCCCCACAAGTATCTTTTTACTTGTTTGCACCAAAACCTGTGTGAGCCAGTGTCTGGCGTTGTTCTACAGAGATCACAGTAAGGATCTATATTTGGTGTAAACTGGGCCAATGTCACGTGAAATGTACTATTTTATCTTTGCAGAATGGTGAGGATAAGTGCATCTTATCTAAAGTAGATTGCGATATGCCACAGAAAGCTCTGTCCAAACATTTACATTAACATGGCGGGTTGAGCACTCGACCTGCCACTGAGCTGCTACTTAAAATAATACAGTATACATCGGCATGCTGAAGTATACACACATTCCAGACTAACAAGTTATTATATTACCAGCAACAGCAGCGCTAAAGCTTTACACTGAAGTGTATCGGTCATCACAACAGCAACAACAGTGCAGAATGGATCCACTATGTTTAAAATACACTGGAATTTACGCCAAAAGTGTGAACATGATAGTTTGGTAACTGCACCAAATAACGTTTTACTAAATTGTAAATGCATGGTTATTAAATCTGTGAGGCCAAAAGCATGTGGATACCCAAATACAATAATGCTGTGAACACCTGAACGTTACATTATTCTCCTGCAGCCTCCAGCCTCCTGGGAGGTTTAGGAACCAACACACGGGTCACTCTTCAGTGTGTGCGACGCACCGGGATTGAAACTAACTCCAACGTAAACACACCCTCGTCCTCATTAGACGCTCAGAGCAACTGACGAGTCATAAAGAGCGAGATCAGTCCGCACAGACCGGGAGGGTTAAACTAACGCGGGACTTTCATCCAGAAGACCGCTCTGCCTGTCCTGTGCACATCGTCACGTGACCATGGCTGCTCGTGTGACTCGTTCGTCACTCTGTAGTCACAAAACCATTGTTTTCCTACGGTACGTTTTCCAGACAGTTTCTTTTAGACGCGCACAAAAGTTACAAAATTTTCAACTTTTCAGCGTAAGGTGCGAAGTCGCACCGCTCGTCAATGTCACGCTTGACCGAGGCGGCCAATCAAATCAAGCAAGAGGCGGGCTTTACCACTTTACCCGCTGACTTCCTGTTTTGATGCCGGTGAATGTGGTAGAAGGTGATATTAGTGATAGTTAATTATGATGATACTATGTCATTTGTTTTGTGTGAGTGTGTGTGTGTGTGTGTGTGTGTTTGAAGAAGCACAGGGTGGTCTACCAGCAATTCAAACACATAATAGTTCATATGAGAAGTGTTTGGTGTGTGTGTGTGTGTGTGTGTGTGTGTGTGTGTTCTTACCACTGATGGTGAGCCCCAGCTCCACTCCTCTTTTCTTCGGCAGTTTGACGTGGAATGTACCACTACTAGGCACCACTGACTCTGTGATACAAAAACACAAGCAGAAAAGCCATTATTATTATTTAAAAAAGAAGGAAAGCAACAAACACTAATAAGTCTTTTCATCCCGCTTAACATTTGTAATTACGAGGCATTCAGCTCTCTGCTCTTATCTCCCTCTGAACTGCTCTTCTCCGGGGCGAACAGCGACTTTAAGTCCTCACAAGCCTGCGAGAGTCACGATACTAATTCCACCCGTAAAACAACTCTCCACTCAGGCGTAAACATGGCGGCTTTGTAACGAGCGCCACACTTCAGGATGCTGTAAACTCTCCAAGAAGCTCTCATCACTCACCGACGCTGCAAACAGGAATATTGAGGTCATTAGCGGTCCGTCGGTCAGATTTCCTTGCGTGTTAAACTTATTTACTTGAACAGTGTTGTGCCTCACGGTAAGTTCATCCCATTCAGAGCTGTCGTACTTATTTTAAGTAGAGCGATAGTTCCGCTTGGGAGTTGACTGCATCAGTGTTTGGGGTTGATGGCCGGGTAAGAAATTATTCTCATTTTTTATCTGTTTATAGAATAAATGCTAATTTCATAATTACTTCCGGCTCATTAAGTGATGCAACATTATGAAAGGCAATACCGAAAACAGGATTTATAACCGCAGAGCTCCAATCAAGTCAAATGAACTCCAAGTGTCTCACAGTGTGATTATAACGTAGATTTGAACAGTTTGCACCCAAATAAATATATGAAGTAGGAAAAAACCATGAAGTTTAATTGATTTTATAGAAGTTGTTTTTCTTACTTCAGGTAATGGTTACTGTTTTAGTAAACAGGCCTAAAGTTACTTTGACAGTTTATGATGAAGTTCAATTGAAAGGATAAAACCACATTAAACTAAAATAATTCATCACAAGAGAGTTCCATGAATGAGCGTTCTCTTCACGTAAACGTAGTTTAGTTTGAAGGACGGATGCATATTGTGTAGCCGTGTTATTATGTAGAGTCATGTCCATATAAGGCCATTTCTAAAATCCCCTGCTCTAATTGGATGACATCACTTTAGGTTTCCTCCCGTTTGAGTCGCCCTCTCTCACACTAAAGGTCCTTCGGGGAGTTTTAAACTCCAGCAGCGCTACAGAGACGCTTTGTTCGTCTCATGCAAAGTGCACGAGGACGCACGTGAACACGCAGCGCCGCCAATCACGTCTATTCACTGATCTAGACGCCAAGATTCACTGCGAAACCACAGAAAGAACGGGGAAGGAGAAGAAGACTACTAGCAAGTAAATGGGGATATAAACAACGTAGGATTTTAGAATAGTTTAAAAGTAACAGGTTTGCAAATGTGTTAAGAGGAGCCCGAGGATACACACGGTGAGCTGAGGTGAGTAACACTGAAAGTAAAGATTCAACTTTTCTCCTCAGAGCTACTTTGATGTAACTTTAATTAAACAACAAGAAATATAAGAAATGACACGCAGCACACTGCTCATCCTACAGGTCTCCCACCCATTATATATATATATATATATATATACATATATACATATATATACATATATACATAAACATATATATATATATATATGTGTATATATATATATATACACAATGTTAACAATCAGCAGGTTCACTTCAAATAAAAACTTAATGTATTATTTGAAAATGCAACCGGAGGACTTTTCTTCACCGTAGCGATTAGAATGCAGGACACTAAAACACTGCTGTTGACTGGTAGGGCGTTCGTGTGGCTGTTCCACGGGGGGTTAAATGCACGTACACGTGGCCATGCCCTGCACTGAAGAGCTGTAATCATTCTGACACAAAGAGCTCTTGGCAGCTGAGTTTGACCGGTTCACATCTATCACCACATTCTGACCGCTAAATACTTGCAAATAAATGATATACGTTAAACACTCAATTATGCTCCACGAAAAGGGTTTCAACCCTCACGGATGACGCAATTTACAACATCCTGTAGCTGACATGAGCTCCGGTAGAGCCGAGCTGTACCAATGCAGAGAAGTAAGCACGCTAATTATAGACCTTTCATTGCCATCCTGCTGCTAGGGCAGCAGCTTTGGTCTGAGTGTATTTCCTATCGGCTGATGCATCAACAACCATTAAGAACAGGAAACACAAAGGGCCTTCATGACTTCAAGTTTGGAAAGGACTTGTGAATATGGTGAACTTCCTGTTGACTTCACAAACCTGCCACGTCGAATTCTATCTCCAGCGAGACCTTATTGGTCAGCGCCGCATCCCGGAGCAGCTGATTGGCCTCCTCCAGTGTTCCGTCTTCTGTGGGGATCCCGTTGATTGACAGGAGGCGGTCTCCGACCTGCAGCAGGCCACACCTGCAACAGGAGATGTCAGATAGATTGGAAACATTGGACATTTACCATCTGTACATCATTACATTAATGTTATGTTTGGAGACTCAAATTTAGATTTATCCAATTTATTTTGCTTTTCTTAAAACAAAGCAGGCTTTATGAAGTGGGGATGGTATCCCTTACAAGTTCTAATAGACCTTGGGAAAGGCAAAGGCTTGTCAAAGGTGGTACTGTCAGTGTCTATGAAGCTATTAATAAAGGGGTTCAATCAGGAATCCTCTGGGTTTCAGTCTGAATGGCCCATAAAGGTTCCTCAAAGCAAAGAGAGAGGAAGGTTTACAAAAACACACGGAAATAAAACATGTTTGTGTTGCTATTTTCTGTGCCTATTTAGATATAATTACCTCCAGGGTTAAAATGCTCCCAAAGGGGGAAGTAAACCGAAACACGTAGGAGTACTAATCGTCAGTAGGCTCGTACCTGGAACGTTTTGTTTTTTTTCCCCTTTAATTCATTTGACATCAACAGATGACGCCTGAAGGAGCTTCAGACCCCCCTGCTGTGTCACATACCCCATTATTTTTAGCTACTGTAAATTCAAAATGCTGCTGTTCGGATATTAAAGATTTCTGTTACCAAAACATCCACCATTCAGACACCCCCAGAGCTGGCTCCTCGCTACATAAATCAGCTCTGAAATGAGAGTGAAGCACATTAGCGCTGACTGTTGAAGTCATTCATTTTGGAAATACCTCTCCATGGCAAAATGGAGGTATATGATGAAGGAGTCCTTCCACCTCTTTGAGGTATCGGCCTGTGAATTTGAGCAATTTTGGTGGTAAAGCCCCGTTTAGAGCTTTAACTGCATTTCAAGTCGTTCCAGTTAAACAAGGCACTAATGGGAACAAATCCACGATCCGTCTTCTGCTAACCGGCCTGTGTAAGCATAGACACACCACACACAAAGAACTGTTCACTGTCCAAGAACAGACCCTCACCCTTAGGTAGCAAATACTCCTCCTTCTTTTTAAAGCCAGACAGTTAGCTTAGCATGTTAAGAACTCCAATAAACACAACACTTGACTTGTTTGGTATTTAAAGATGCTCACAACCATAGAATGCATATGAGAAGTGGACGTAGTCACCGTGACGTCACCCATTGGTTTGTTTGACTGCTGTTATGAAGCCTCAAGTTTTTCCGATTTCGCCGTCGCCATCTTGGATTACGGCCGTCGCCATGTTGTTTTTTCACAAACAATGAACAGAAGTGACCATATTTGGAATGTGGAGGAGTGACGTAGAGACGGCGTATACGTCTCTGGTAACTGCAATGACCTGTCAATCACAGTAAGCCCCGCCCTAAAGCATCCCCTGCTTTATGGTCTGTTTGACTCTAAATGGACCATAATATACTAAATGAACATCATGCTGTATTGAAGAAGACTTGAAACTAGAGATTGAGACCATAAACTCATGTTTACAATGTTTACTGAGGTAATAAATCAAGAGAGAAGTAGAGTCATTTTCTCATAGACTTCTATACAACCAGAGGAGTCGCCCCCTGGTGGTCAGTAGAGAGAATGCAAGTTTTAAGACATTTCTGCAAAGGCATCGCTTGGCAGGACCGGAGGATGCCGCCTGCTCATAACTAGAAGTTGCCAACCTTTAGAATTGCCAACAGACGTCAACCAAAAACCAATGCACAACTAGAAGACCTCCACCAAGGCCGTTCACATAAGCGCAAATATGATGCGTGTCCACCCTATGAATCTGTTCCTTATATGAATTGGGTCTTTCTTGGCATATGCTACACCCTCCCGGCTGATAATCAATTCTGTTAAAAACTCTGCAGCAGACCAATACATCAACTATATCTGCTCACTGCATCTACAATTTGATGAAACAAAATACTTACAAACATCATAACACGATTTGGAATGCTCTCAAAAGGAGCCGGACCAACAGCGTACCTAAACCACAATCAATAGTTCCTAAAAGGGGTTATGAATATGACAACAAATAATGAATGCACAAATCTCATACATTAAAGTGTGTTCTTTTGATTAACGCAGGACACATTCTATATGGTTTTAGGTCGCTAACGACAATGTTACTATTCTATTCTAATGCTTGTTTCCTGGTAATATTTTGTAATGATTTTTTGATGATTCAATTTACATTTTTTGGTTTGGTAGATGTTTTTTTTCCAAAGTGTTCCCATAAGACTTTCTGTAATGAAGTGAAGTTTGGCTCACTTATACTGTACATGCAAGTAGCACTTTGCCATTGACATGAGCTACTGAGTTCCAACAGAAAGGTTCACACCGTAGGCAGGGGAACCTTTGATTTTATCCCTCGCCATCGCTCTGATAGTTCAAACTATTTCAACTTTGACCTCGTTTCTCCAATGACCTGAAAAAAAGCCTCGACGGATGGAAATCTCACTGTCTGTGTGTCAGATCACCACCGTTTACGATCAGAGGAGGAAGGTTAAACCTTCAGTGATTAAATGAATTAATGAGGGAAAAGTGGACCACGGTTTTTACTTTGTACTTTTGTCTTTGTGTGACTCGAGGGTCAAAAGTCACGACTGTGGTTTACAATCTGTGCACTGGACTAAAGTAAGAGCCACGTTATTAAATGCTGCTAAAATGATCACAGTAGTTCTCCCTTTGTGGCCCAGAGGAGACTTCTGACAGGAGGAAATGAAGATGAAGTGACTCGCCTCGCTTTAACTGCCTCGCCGTGATGCCACACACACACACACACACACACACACACACATCTACACAGTTGACATATCCTCCATTTAGCCATGAGTGGGTGACCTGTATTAATAATACACAGTCACACATCTTCATTATGATCTATTGAGTATTAAATTGCTTGCCAAGACTATCGGCATTGTCTCGCTGTACCCTCTCTTTTTCCATTTTTGTTCTCCTCACTTCTTTCCTTTCTTTTTCAATACATAATTGTTTACAATGTTTACTGAGGTAATAAATCAAGAGAGAAGTAGAGTCATTTTCTCATAGACTTCTATACAACCAGAGGAGTCGCCCCCTGCTGGTCGGTAGAGAGAACGCAGGTTATACGACTCTTCCGCATCGGCTTCACTCGGCAGAACCGGAGGTTGTCACCTGTTTCCAACTTGCTCACAGATGCCTCACAGCTTACACAGCAACGAGTGGAAGTTAGAATTGGAATGCAAAGTGGCTCACTGCTGGCGTGTGGTTTCTGGGGACCGCTATAGCGTACATATTTAAAATGTAAATACTAAATAATATTCAGCGTTAATGGTAATAATTACAGGTTGAAACCTTGCACCGGTGCACACAACTTATGGTTCTAAAGACTGTTAAGTGTAGTTCAGGGTGGTGTGATGGGGTTTATTTAGTTTCGTCCTGACAAAGCGGGGGGGGAGGTACTTATCGATTCCTCCGGCGTGGGCGAGGGGAAGTTAACTAATTAGTGTTGTTAGTGTGGGCACTAATGGAGAAGGGAGGGTGGCCTCGGGGTGCAAAAACACACCCAGCACTTAGAGAGGCTGCTAATACGACTGCGACAACAATCAGTATAGACTACACACACACACACACACACACACAATTAACAATTCACACAGAGAGACTTAAATTAAGTTGTGACGGATCTGGGACACACACTTGCATGCCAATATTTGGAAAAACCCACCTACACTTGCATGTGAATGTCGCTTAAAAGTGTACATACACCCACACATCGCACAGAGCCAAGCAGAGCTCTTAATACACCGCCAGCATCAGTCTAACACACACACACACACAGAAGCACACACACACAAGCACTAACACTGACATGCACACAGGAAAGCTAAGTAAAGCAGCTAATGCAGCATTAAAGTAAGCACATGTGCACAGACACACACACACACACACACACACACACACACACAAGGTCAGTCTGGCTGCACTGGCTACAACAGCTTCATCACACAAATACAAATGTAAATCCTTCCAGTTAGGCCGAACTAACATGTCGCTATAGTGTAGTAACGTGTATCTTAAGTACACAACAGGACATTCATTGATAAAACAAAGTAGTAAAGTATTAGAACTCTTTGGCACTCTTAGAAATAAGGGTACCAAACAGGTTCTCCCTGAAGGGCTGAGGTTCCAGTTAGAACCATTAGCTTCTGAATAACCCTTGTTAGAAGAAAAGGGTCTTCAAGGGTTATTTACAAGACTCAAGCTTTGTTTATACTCGTGCTTAGCACCATAGCGCCAGCTCCGAGCATGCATAAAGATGCCTTTGTGCACGCTCGATGCGCTGCTTGTTGCATTATTCTCCAAAACACCAGAGGGCGAACAAACAAAATGAACTGTGGAGAATCAAGAAGACGAGTGTAACCAGCAAAACGCTATAAACCAACCTCCTCAATTAACTCATATCTCATATTCATGGGCTACTTTATTGCCTTAGTACGAGAACTGTAGGTCAAGTATTAAACTAAAGCCAATGATCCATGGGTAATGTAGTATATAGTTCATAACCAAGTCTATACAGGCTATATACTGTATGTATATTTACACTATCTTATGTACACATAACTCCACGTTTGCTTAAGTGCGTTGGATATTGATCAAGCAACGCTGGCAGTGTGCATCATTGAGGAAGTGAAGTGACGTTTGATGTTGTGGCTCCAAAATAAAAGTCTCACTTAAAACACAAAGTTTTTAGATGTTCTTGGTTCAAAAAGGAAGTAAATCACAGAGCGGACACATTGGTGAAGAACATAAAGACGTCATGTGCCGTTCATTCACGCGTGAACGTGTGTGTGTGCGCGTGTGTGTATGTGTGTGTGTGTGTGTGTGTGGGTGGGTGGGTGGGTGTGTGTGTGTGTGTGTGTGCGCTCACCTCTCTGCAGAGCTGTCGGGCTCTATGAACCGGATGAGCGGGGGTGCGGAGAGCGTTTCCGTGGCGAATATTCCTCCCTGCAGCTGGACACCGAAGCCGTTGAGGGGGTCACCTGTCAGGACGACCTCGCTGGTCTCTACATGAACCACCTGACCACCCGGGCCCACCGAACTGGACGCCAGGGACACTAAACACACAAAAGATGTTATTCCTTTCCCTTCAGGGACATGCTATCATAGCACGGACAGAGTGAGACATATGGAGCTTACAGGAGCTTTTGTGCTCTTTCTTTCTCTGCCGCCGTTTGAGCAGCGAGTTACGTGGACTCATGGGAACCGTAGTCCTGGGCAGGGTGCTGGAGCTCTGGCTGCTGGGGCCCGATGTGGTGGTAGAGCCGGGAGAGAAACTGGCAGATACCAGAGCTGCAAAAATACAGAGAGAAAAGATTTTATTTCAATATTATGTAAAACAACAGTATTGTTCGTTTTTTTGTCTCTTCGTTGTCAATTTGAGTCTCTTTCATGTTGGTACTTGTCTTTTTAAATAAAGTTTTGTAGGTGAAGGCCAGAGGGGCCCCTGACACTTTTGGCCCCTGGGCCTGCGCCAAGTAGGCTCGTCCAGTTACTCATCCATGTTTGGCTCGTGTGAGTACGTGGGTTTAGATGAGAGGCCACATCTGCCTGAGGTCCCCTGTTTCACCATGTAACATGAAAACATATGAACTTCCTGACAGTAAAACAGAGTTAAATAAAAGTAATAAGCAGCCGAATGAATGAATGAACAAGTGGATAAACGGGAAGAAAAAGAGAGACAGAAAGAAACACTGTTGTATTGCCACTGCGTCTGTGTGTGTGTGCGTGTGTTTGTGTGTTTGTGTGTGTTCTTACTCTTGCAGTAGTCCAGGTTGTTGATGGTGTTGTTGTTGGAGGCGGTCCACGACTTGTTGAGGGTGGCGCTCGTGTTGCAGAGGGTGGCGTTTGACGGGTGACAGTAGTTCACACAGGGGTCCCACGAGTGCGGGTGGTCCGACTTCTGAACCTTCACTGGAACACACAAACATGATTTTGTTACTTGTGAAGGAAGCGTTTAGATATTTTTACTTTTGACATGAATTTACTAGACGAGTGCCCTGACCCTTAACTTGAGTTAACATGTCTAACTTTGACCTAACATCTCGCACAACCACCATCGTACGTGATCGTATCTCTCGGTTCTGCTAGCGAGGAAAGGGACGGCAACCGGCCTGATACAGCTGTGACAAACTGTGCTAGCTTAGCGTTAGCTACATGATTTGGGACTTTGAGGCAGCTGTATCGGCTTTGAGGTAGACAAGGTTCTGTTCCATCTCTGTTAATAAAACACACCTGAACTCATGACTATCACTGTAACTAGTACTATTACTCGTACTAGTACTATTTCTCGTACCAGTACAAGTACAAGTACTGATTAGCCTCAGAGCTTTTGGCCGCCACGGTAGCTCACCTGGTAGAGTGCGTGCACTAGTGATGTTTTTATTATCTGCACCTAGCCGACCCATAGATATCCATCATCACCGTTCAATAAAGCATAAATGCCTCTTCAGATTGTTCAGTGGATCACCGTTGATAGAAAAAGGAATAAATAAAGTAGCTACTGTTTGTTATTGACTTTGTGTTACCGTCCATTGCTTGGTAGCAGAAGGCAGAGGTGAGATCACATGAAGGTGTGTCAGGCTGCATTTCAACTCATTTATTCCCCCAAAATTTTGAAGAATAACAGACGACCATAAACATAGCATAGCAGGAATAAGGTATGCTTTAAAAGGAATAACTGGAGTCTTGGGGCTAGGAATAGGAAATCTTTTTGTCTCCAAAAATACCAATTGGGAATCTGTAATTCATTAAGAAAACATATGGAATCATCTCATTCTATTGTCAGTTAATTAGACTGCAAACACAGGGACTACACAATGCAAGCCTGACAGGATGCCGGTGGACTGGGCCATCTGTTACCAACACTTCCTCAGATGTCGGGGAGAACCTCTTCTGGGGAAACTCCCACTGAGAGGCATCATCAGCGCTCAATCAAGGCTAAACTCTGACAACCTACAAGGCTTCATGTATAATTCCTCACCACACGCACTCATCTCAACTCTGAAGTTGATCCTGAGCTGCCCCCCCCACCACCACCTCCATCCAGCAGAGCTTTTGTTTCCTCGACATGCGAGTCGCCTCGTCTAAACTCAGCTCCGTTGGCGAGAGCCTCAGGGTGAGATCTGAGAAATGTGGAAACGTTTTCCGGTCTAATCCTCCAAGAACGGGAAAATAAAGTCAGAAACACACTGCAGGAGACACGGATAGATGCACACACACCGTACACACATGAGAGAAGATACACCCAGTCTAGACTTACGTCCATACTCGACAACCCTAATCTATAGTGCAGGAACACAATCTAAGTCACACACACACACACACACACACATACACACACACACACACACACACACAACTGCAAAACCTTTAATCAGAGCGTCTATTAATAAAGCGGTGGCAGGCTGGCCGTGAGGTCTCCTGCAAGAACATCAGTAACCTAATGAGCTGTGCTCACTTCCTAACACACACCCACACACGTACAAATACACACTTTACACGCACACACACACACACACACACACACACACACGCTCCCAATCATGATTAGAAGAAGGAAAGAATGAATTTTGCTTTGTGGAGACAAATGAAAGAGATGCAAAATGAGACAGTGACCTTTCCAACTTGTCTGTGTGTATGAATGTGTGTGTGTGTGTGTGCGTGTGCGTGTGTGTGGTCGGGTAACTTTGGTATTTTTCAACCTGGACACTGATTTCCCCTGTTTTTGTGTCAAGTGACTAATGAGGACAACTATCTTTTAATTTGGTTCAGTATTGAGGGATAACCCTTTCTCACTTCTACTGCGTCGAATACACAGACTGTATATGAGAAGTGGATGTTGTCATCTCGATGTCGCCCATTGGTTTGTGGACTGACGTTTTGACGCCTCGAGTTCGGCGATTTCGCCATCGCTATCTTGGCTTTTTTTGCAACCGGGCGACAACAAACTCCCGTGTCTCCTCTCTCCAACTCTCACTCACGTTTCTACCGTTGTCCTCAAGTCACAATGACAAACAGAAAGGTAAAGAAAAACGGTTTATTTCCACAATGTTGTCAGACACTTAGAAGAACAATCGGAGCCTTTCAGCGGCAGAAACAAGCGCTTTCAGTGGAGTTAGGTTGACAGTGAGGAGTTGCCCTGAGTGATTACGTTATAGTCCATTTAGTGGCGTTCTCGCTCAATACTGGACCAATTAAAAATAACTTGTCCCCATTAGTCACTTGGACACCAAAACACGGGACAATAGGTCCAGGTTGAAAAATACCAAAGTTACCCTTTAAGGTGTAGCGTCTGATACTTTCTTATAATTAAACTAATTGTTGGAATAATATGAACAGAATGAAATGAAAGAGTCGGAGAGACAAAAGAGGGACGGAACAAAAGAGAGAGACAAGAGGAGATAAAAGGCAGACGACATGAGAAAAGAGGGATGGAAGAGGAAACAGAGAGGAAGACAAGAGAGCATCTGACAGCATGCAAAGAGAGGTGTAATGACTTTAATTAAATACCATCCTGCCGTTACACTCCCTGTCACTCACTCCTCATTCATCCCTCACTTATCCTTTCAACTCTCTCCTCCTGACGTTTCCATCCAGAGATGAAACTCCCGCCCGATGAAATGCCTCAGACAGCAGAGCTGAGGCAGAAGGTTTCAAGATTATTCCAGTCAGGAATTTCTCTTCTCTTTTTTTCAAATCCCGCCTTTGTCAACCTCTCACGAGTCTCTAATTAGGTCAAGTGCAACATTAAACTCAGAGATTTATCTCAACAACCAAGAAATAGAAATAGAAAAGTCTGTGCGTGTGTGCATTTAGAAAGAAAATAAATGAATTCATGTTTGTTTGCTACAATCCCGGCAGCTTCGTCACAGGTTCTACATTGTGTTTGCATGTGTGGGCACACTTGTTCCTGCTTAGACCCCTCAGCAGTGATGCATTAACCTTGGATGATCAGCGGTTCCCCTGTAAATCCACTGGCGCAGATAAAAAAGGAGCTGGCACTTGGCTCTGGGTGAAGTAACACTCCAACTAATTAAGCACAAAGTTGCTGCCGCGGCCGAAAATATTCCTCAATGAAGTTTTTCCGCGAGAGAGGCCGTCGGGCAGAAAGGCACCCGGATGAGTGCAGATGTTTTTCCTCTCTGATCTGCTAAATGTGCATAAGGGGCGACTTGTGTTGGGTTTTTTACTCTGGCTTAGTTCATTTATCCAAAATGACTGCTGCTGAATGTGTGACATGAAACTCTGGGGCCTCATCACTAAAACTTCCTGATTCTGAAATCCTATCCCATCCATTGCTCGTCACCATGTTGATGTTTTTGCAACCGATAAACGGAATGAGGAGGAGTGACGTAGAGACAGCGTATACGGCCCAGGTAGCGGCAGTGACCTGTCAATCACAGTAAGCCCCGCCCTAAAGCATCCCCTGCTTTATGGTCTGTTTGACTCTAAATGGACCATAATGTACTAAATGAACATCATGCTGTATTGAAGAAGACTTGAAACTAGAGATTGAGACCATAAACTCATGTTTACAATGTTTACTGAGGTAATAAATCAAGAGAGAAGTAGAGTCATTTTCTCATAGACTTCTATACAACCAGAGGAGTCGCCCCCTGGTGGACACTAGAGAGAATGCAGCTTTAACACATGAAGCTTTGGGT
>NW_022280031.1:18147094-18169457 GCF_004355925.1 Anarrhichthys ocellatus
GCCCCCTGGTGGTCAGTAGACACAATTCAAGTTTTAAGACACTTCCGCATTGGCTTCACTCGGCAGAATCGGAGGTTGCCGCCTTGAACAGACCAGATATTTTAGACACACACACACACACACACACACACACACACACACACACACACACACACACACAGCTTGTACGGTAGTCTAGGGCAGACTGTGAGAATCAGACTGAATCAGCCAAAAGCTTCAATTGCATCAAGAGATTATTATACTCATTAACTTCAAGACCTGTCACGCACACACACACAGGCACACACACACACACACACAGACACACAGACACACACACACACACACACACACAACTGACTCTTACATCACTTTAGTAGCAGACAACAAGTGTTAAATGTTTTCAGATAATCACACAGTGTGAACAGCTGTGGTGGAGGACGACGCAAGGTGCAAAAGAAAAACAACAACATCCGTTTGAATTTGGCCACATAACTAAATACACGCCATCTGGTCGACAATGCATCCAGATGTTATGACATCGCAGGATAAGTGATGTGTTTGAGTGATTGAAGAACAATTGGTATTTTTTAATTCATGGCATGGTGACACTTTGGTTTCCTGTTTCATGTAGTTGTATGTATTCATGTCAGGACTTCATTACGTTGCTCTGCTGACTATCCAACACCAGGACATCTCCAAGCGGAGAAATAAATTGGCTTTAACTGTAAATCAGACTACTTTCAATGTGAAAAAAGGACCATCAGGTGTAAACGTGCCAAAACAGTGAGGTCGCAAACACTTCCTGCTATCCAAATGTAACTGCAGTTAAAATGGAAAAATACAGGTATTTACGCCTTCGTTAATGACTTTGTCATAATGTAAAAGACGAGTGCACCCACCTGTGTCTTGCTGTTTCCCAGCTAGCCTTGTTTGATGCGAGGGGAGCATTTCTAATTTCACCAGTTCTGTCGTGCTCGCTAACAGCTGCGTTGCCTCCAGGACCGTGCAGTGTTCTGTCGACGTCCCGTCTATGGACAGCAGGTGATCCCCAGCATGCAACGCTCCACATCTGGTGAAACACAGAGACAGGTAGAAGAGAGCGCTGCAGGAGCGAGTCCCAAAACTCGGGAACGAGTCAGCGTTTTTGCACCTCCGTAACGCTTCTGTTCTACAACATATAATATGTCGTGTTAACCTCTCATGAATTTTGAAGAGTAAAAACACCTCGTGGTGTTTTTACTCTCGCTCCTCGCAACCGTGGTGTAGTTGGTTTGTAGCCTAACGCTAGCACTTCTGGCAACAGCATTCACGCTTCAGAAATCCTAAAAGTGGTGCGAGTATCATAAATTGCCACAGGGCTTCTTTTCTGCAAAAATCCAAAATCGAATGGAAAAAATCACATTGATTTTCTGTCGAGGGAGCGGCTGCGATGTCTGCTTTGTTTTTGTTCCAGGTTTCCCTGATTAGCTCGGATCAACGTGCTGCAGAGCTGCTAAACACGATCCTCATACAACTTGAATTGGAATGAGTTGTGGCAGAACATGAACCTCCTCGGTCAACCTGTTCAGTTGACCGAGGTTATTATAGAGCTCGTTTCAGCACCGACACAAAGTTCAAGTGCTTCATGTATATTTCAGAGCCAGACTGAGGCTCGGGGAAATATCCTGTCTCCTCCTGTCTGTGTTAGTTACAGGGCTAGATGTGTGTGAGTGTGTCTTAGAAAGAGAGAGAGAGAGAGAGAGAGAGAGAGAGAGAGAGAGAGAGAGAGACAGAGAGACAGAGAGAGAGAGAGAGAGAGGCAGCCGTTGCATATCTGTAACCAAACTGCAGCTATCTCTAGTGGGAGAGGAGACGTATTGAAGACAAGAGGTTCTTTAACTGCTGCATTCACATTCATATGACATCATCACGTTGGTTGTTGTGTTTTCCATGATTATGGTTCAACATGAAAATTAAAAACTGCGAAGCAGATCGCTTCATTATTCCTGCACATTGAATATATGATGATATATCTGTATTTTCACATCGAACAAATGGTCCAATACTTCCTAATATTAAGTTAATGTTCAGTGTCCTTTCATGATAACGTTATAAATACACTTTATCACCTGTTAATCAATACATTTTTCCTATAAAAGTATTTGAAAAGTACTTTTTTTCCCCCTTAGCTTGTATGGCAGATGGATTCTCACAATATTCCGAGATCATTGGAAGAATCAGGCTGGTATCATCCAGCATTCGTAGCTATACCTACGGAAAATAATGCGCCGTAATCCGTATCCACTTAGTCATGAACGAGGAAGTAAACAGCCCGCTGCAACATGCACCGGGCGGGCGGGAGTGAAGGTGGATGTGTCAAACAAACAGCAGTGTGTGTGTGTGTGTGTGTGTGTGTGTACCTGTCCACCACGCTGCCAGGTTTCACGCGGTCGATGACGATGACCTGCTTGTTTCGGTGATTGGCCGACGTCAGCGTGATACCCAGCGTGGCCCCTGGTGACTTGGCGATTTCCACTAACAGCGGACCGGAGGCGTTCGTCACCGTGTCTGATTGAGGAAAAATAAGGCATTTTCTAAAATAATTTAGCTCTGATGCTCCTGTGACATGAAGAACAACGGCGACATATTGCAGCAGAGTGCCTTCTTCCATTTCTGTATCACCAACATTAGCAGACGAGCTTGAGGCAAAAAAAAAGCCCTCGAAAGCCGCAACCATCAGATGTGATGTACAGGGGATTCTTTGCAATGCATTCTGGGTGAGTTTAATTGAGCCGTTACACACTGGGAAAAAAAGGAAGCGCTCGGCCCGAGGCGGCAGAAAATGTCAACACGACAACAAAAAAACATCCAATTTTAGTTTCAAGTGCCATTTTGGTAAAGTGTGGAAACTTTTGCCTCAAGCTTCATGTCTTCTGTGTGTGTGTGTGTGTGTGTGTGTGTGTGTGTGTGTGTGTGTGTGTGTGTGTGTGTGTGTGAGTGTGTGTGGTCTCTCACCCATGATAGTGATGTCATATTCTATCTGGAACAGGGCTTCCTGGCCGCACTGAGCCAAGACGCTGAGGGCGTCGCTGTGGTTGGCGTTGTGCAGCGGCACGCCGTCCACACTGAGGAGACGATCACCGGGACGCAGCGTGTTCTCTCTGAACACACACACGGACGCAAAACAAAAGAAAAGATGACATGGAAGAGAATTAAAAAGAAGAGAATTCAGGAACAAAATCAACTCAACCAGGTCAGAAGAAACAACACAGCCCTTGAATTGTATTGTTCTTATCTTAAAGATTCATCAATTTGTTCTCTTTTTAAGTTCAAATATGATTTATTATTTTTGTTGACGTATGAAACAACGTATCATCTGCGAAAGAACAAAACAAAAACTTCCTCTTCCATCTCTTTTATGTCCTCCCCCAACTTCCTCCTCCGTCTTCAGTCCTCGCCTCCAAAACATCTTTTCCTCTCTCAGCATCTCTCTCATGTCGTCATCTGACTTCCTGCTGTCCTACTTGGCCCGAGCTTCTCTCCACTCTTACAGTCTCCGTCTTTCTGATCTCATCCTCTTTCCTCTCTCTGTCTGAGACTTACAGTCTCTCCTCGAGTTCAAACGCAGGACAAACACAGTGGAATCAGCCCTGAGACGGCAGAACTCACTGCTCGGCTGCTCAGTCTTCTAAATATCAAGATTTGACATTTTTTTAATCCGACCTAGTTTCATTAAAATGAGGGTATTGTGTTTTTTAGAGAAGTCCCTGGTTGACTAACTTTTGCAGACTAGATGCTCAATATTCTAAAGGCAATCAAAGGCATATTTCAGGCCATTATTTATTTAAGTACGCAGCATTTATTTAGTTGTTTTTCAGGCAGAGAGCTGCGTGCTGTATTCATGCTGCCAGAGTGTGAGCAGTACAGAGCTGTCATCAGACCAGCCAGGAGTTCTAAAGTGTGACACCAGAAGCCATGAAGCTTCTTAACGACATGATGCAAGCTCAGCCGAGTCCAAGAGGCTGGAATGAGGTCGTATGATAAAAGTCACAAGAAATATGAAGTCAAGTAAAAACAATTACAACACAGATCTAACCTGGTAAACAGGTGGACAGAGCAATGGTAATAGTACATAGTAAACAGCAGTGCAGTTCTTTCCCAGATTAAAAAGCTGCTGGCTGTACTCTTAAGATAACCTGTTGAACATGTGGACTCTGTTGTTACACTCAGATCAAACATAGATGACAGCAGACATCAGGTTTTGGTGTTTCAATTGCATATTTAAACAAAATCTCAGTAAACTTGTAATACAAAAAATAATTGTCTTAATGTGAGTGATGAAGTGGTGAAGTTTCATGGTGATATCTGTGAGTTCATGTGTTCACCTGTAGAGTCTCTAAATGTCTGTAATGGAACTAAACGTCTCTTTAAAGGACGTTTCCTCTAAATGAGTTTGTTCTCAGACTCTGATGATAAATCTCCACTTCAGCAGCTCTTACATTCACCAAACTTCACTCTTTCATTCCTCTCTGTGTGCTGAAGGTTCACACAGAGGGGTTTGTTCACACAGCATTCATAGTCTGATTTATACAATATTTGAATCCTAAAAGCATGCACGATGTTTTATTAAGGCTGTTGACAGTATTTTCTGATTTATGAAGTGATACAAAGAAATATTCCAAATTCTCTCTGTAAAAACATTCAACTCTAACATGTCAACTCAATGAAGGAGTAATTTCCCCGTTAAAGATATTAAAACAAATATCAGCCACAGCTTACATACAGCTCTAACTTTTATTTCCTGTTCAAATGACGACGCAGTCGAAGCACTTTTCTTGGTGATCCTTCATTAAACAGCACGGCTCCAACACATTTTTAGAGTTGCCGCTTCTTTAATTCCCACCGGGTGATGCTAAAAGTGTAGGCACTCCTGGGACTGTACGGTGCTGCGGATTAACTTTTCTCCAATTGTCACATAAATGGGATATAAAGCAGCATGAATATCACATTCGCTTCCCCTGGACTGACCACATTTTGATTTCCTTTGGAAGCGCTGTTAGATGAGCTTCAGGGCAAAAATAACTCAAAAGTAAGATGGAATTTAATCTGGCTTTGTCCCAGTCTCGTCAGAGTGTGTGGACCTGTGGAGGACGAGCTAGAGTAAGGCCATGAATGATGCAAAATCAACAGATTTGGTTGCAATCAATTTTGAGAAATATACATTGGCTCACAATGAAACAGTCCTTTTACAAGATGCGTTCAAGATCTCCAACAAGCGTTCTTTCACTTGCTCTGTGGAAACATAACTGCTTAGTTTCAGGAACCCATTCTGCACGTGTCCTGATGTAGTACTGCATGTGTCCTGATGTAGTACTGCATGTGTCCTGATGTAGTACTGCATGTGTCCTGATGTAGTACTGCATGTGTCCTGATGTATTACTGCATGCAAATCTTTCACAGAGAGTTGCCAGAAGAATAAAATAACAGTGAAGAAGCAGTGCAGTAGAATATGTCATTTTCTAAATGGGACCAAGCAGTGAGCTTTGTGATATTGCAATAAAGATGACACATTTAAAACTTATAGCAAGATGTTGTTGTACCAGGAGCCTTATTTACATTAGTTGTAGTGTACTGTATATTAAATACTAACATTTCTATGAGATCAGCGTCAGGAGAACATAGCAGCGAACTAGAGCTGGGCAACAAACTGAATCTATCAAATTACCAACAATCCTTTGGTGACCAATTCACCCAACTGCACTAAAAACGTGTTAGAATTTCTTACAAAGTGATGACATGATGCAGTTTTGTGTTCTCACACTGCATCATGTATGGCATGATATGCTTGCTTTGTAATTGGAGTGCACCTTTAGCTAACTGTCTGTTGTCATTGTCACTTGAAAGACAAAGCTGTAGCTTGTTTAGGCTTCATGTTGAGTCCTCTCTTGACCAAAGCATGTGCAATAAGTTAAGATGGCCTCTTACACTCCTCAAACAGGAAGTGGAAGAGGCCAACTGTCTGTGTTCATGGGGGGGTTCAACCAGGGTTCTACCACAAGTAGATGACGCTTCATCGACAGAATGAGGGTTTCTAGGCAATTGTATTAAACCGGGTTTTATATGAGGTGATTCATGCAGCTGCAGCTGTGAGTAACACATAACTGTCAACATACCAGTGACGGTCACAGGATCTGACACCAGTATCCTTGGGGTTTATTCGCATGAGGGCGCAGGCAAATCTCCCAGACTCCTGACTGGAAGTGGCCGAGATGTGCCGCTGTTGGTTTAAACTCAATGGAGGCCAGTGTCTGGCTTTCATTTTTCCTAGACTTCCCTTTTCACCCCCATAAGAGACTGTCTCAGTGCAACTGTATGAGCATGAATATGTTTGTTTCTGTGAGCATGCATGTGGCTTTGTGTGAGTTTGCACACTTACGCACATGTAGCTGACAGTACAGTATATGCGGGTTTAAGGTTGCATGAGTGTGCAGTCAGTGCTACCTGTCTGCAGGGCCTCCTGGCCTGACGTAGGTGACCACTAGGGGGCGTGACTTGTGCCAGTCCTCGTGGGTACCGCCTGCAAGAAGAGCAAAGGTGAAAGCTGATGGCATCAAATCAACCCGTTCTCACTTGTAACTCGTCAAATACCGCAGCTTGGTCATAGCACCCTTTGGCTTCTGTAGGGGACCCATCCAACATCTTATTAAATGGTCAGAGCAGCAACGGACACAAAGAGCAAGAAAGTCTATGTGGGGTGATTGGTGGGGCGGGTTGGATGGAACAAACAGGACTTTCACCCACGAGTCCACAGTTCCCGTCCCAAGTCACTTCAAACCAAATCACCATTGACTCATTTTACTGTCGATTTGTTGCCTAAACTTCAATTTTTTTTTTTAAACAGTGATACTTCTCCTCTTAGTGGCACCATTCCAACATGGCGCCATGTCAAGCATAACTAGTCATATAGTTCTCTAAATATACAGTTATGTATTTGACTGATGGTTACCTCTCATGACGAAACCAAAGCTGCTCCCCTCTTTGTGCAAACAGATGTCGATGGTCTTTGATATAACCCCCGAGGTGCTGTCGGGTGCTTTGAGAACGAGAGAGGTAGAGCGACAGAAAGAGAGAGAGAGACAGAGAGGGGCAAGTTATTCATTTTAGAGAAAGAATTCATGCTGCAGCTGTGAAATATTTCTGCTCCATAATGTGGTGCAACTAAAGTTTTGTTCATTTAATACATTTTACAGCAGGCTAATGGAGCGTAAACATTTAATACAGAAAAATAAAGAGTATGAATAATGACTTAAAGTAATGAGACAATGCAACATGACAAGAAACACTCGTTTTACATTTTGATGATTTAGTTTTAATAAAATAGAAAAATATGTGAATAAGAAGGAAATAAGAAACAATTGGACAATTACGCATCTCACAATATACATGAAGTGCCAACGTTCAGTGCTGTAACCACCATTGTTCTCTCACCTTAAGGTGTTTAAGTTGTTTGAACCAAACGTACCGTAACACTAACCAAGTGTTCCGTGGCCCCCACCATCACTCCAGCAGATATTGTGGAATTTTCAATAACACTACTAAAAACAAAACTTTATCGAATGTATTCCAAGGTTTTGCTTAATTGTCAAATATTGACCTTTTTGTCTGCTGACTATGTTGAGTTTTTCCCATTGTGCTAATGTCGGACTCTACCATACTGGAGCTCGTACTTTATGACCCTAAAAGCAATGTGAGTGTATTCGTACGTATACCTGTCGGGGGCAGTTCGTACTCCACCTCCAGCAGAACTCTCTCTCCTACGTTCTTCAGTAAGCTGATGATCTCTTCGTGCCGCAGTTTGGTCAGATTGATGCCGTTTACCGACTTGATGTAGTCGCCGACATTTAGCTGGTCACTCCTGCACAGAAGAGGAATGAATGAAGTACAAGCGTGAGGAAAGGGCACCTGTTTCAATCCCTCGACTGTGCGAAAGAAGGGGACGTAGTCACGGTGACGTCACCCATTGGTTTGTGAACTACGCTTTTGAAGCCTTTAAGCAGCATTTTGGCTGTTGCCATCTTGTTTTTTTGTAACCAAAAGCGACACCAGAGGGTGGAGCTAAATACAACCGAATGCTAAATGAGACCAAAATGGATACAACGAACTTTCATGAACTGGAAACACACAAGAGGTTAAAGTTGTAAAACAAAAACACGGACGACCGCACAACACTGTGGTAGAGACCTGTCAATCACAGTAGCCCCGCCCTAAATCATCCCCTGCTTATCAATCTATTTGACTCTAAATGGACCATAGTTTACTAAATGAACATCATGCTGTATTGAAGAAGACTTGAAACTAGAGATTGAGACCATAAACTCATGTTTACAATGTTTACTGAGGTAATAAATCAAGAGAGAAGTAGAGTCATTTTCTCATAGACTTCTATACAACCAGAGGAGTCGCCCCCTGGTGGACAATAGAGATAATGCAGGTTTAGGACACTTCAGCATTGGCTTCACCTTTCAGACCCGGAGGTTGCCGCCTGGTTTAATCACATGGTGGAACAACTACATTTTGTTTTGGAAATACTTTATATTTTTTTGTCTCCTGAGCGTTATCGTGAGATGTTTTTTTAATCTATTCTTCCTCCACTTCCTTGCTGGTGTTGCACCCACCTGGCCGCCAGTCCTCCGGGTCGCAGGTTCGATACCCGTGGTTTCCCGTCCTTGTCGGTTCCTCCCGAGATGGTGAGGCCCAGTGTGCTGCCTTCTTTCTTCACCAGCTCCACCAGGGTCACCCCCCGCAGAGCTTCTAACCAAAAACAGACACACACACATAAAGACAAATACACACACACACACACACACACAGAAGTGCACACAGACACAGACACACACAGTCGATCACACAAATACAGCAGAGAGGTGGAAAGTGGTTAGCGGCGGCCCCTCTGTTCATTCTGATTCCCTGATTAAATGGAAGCCGAGTTACAAGAAAGATAAATCAAAAGATGTTTGCTGCCGAGTGTCCTTGAGTGAGACACTGATCAATGAGGATCAGATAAGATAAGCATCCGTTAATGAGAATTAACAAAGCCTCGGTGTGTCATAAATTTCATTTCACTTGAAGTGTTCCTGGCAGGGACGGAAAGGCCTTGAAAGGTCAAAGCACATCATCAGTACCAGCAAACAGTCACATGAGTCTTCAGCCTAAAGTCTGTGTGTTAAAACTCATTCATTTAGGACAGAAACAACTTCGTGAAAAGTCAAAACGATACATATTCAAGTATTTGGACTGCAGGTTATTCACTACATGATGCTTTAGAGATCTGTTTTCCCTGTAAGGTTCTTAGAACATGCTAATAACATTTGTACATCTATTGTGGTTCAATACAACGTTAAAAAGTAAAAGAAGTGGGAATACCTCTTTCGAGGTACTTATTGTACTGTATGACACTTAGAATCCACTTTAAACCTGACTGTGTGACGCTCCATTTAGATTTTAATCAGTTAATTCAAATTTAAGTAGACAAAAGAATATAAATGCTCTATGGTTTAAAAATTAAAAATAAGGAAGTCATGGTTTACGTTGTTTGCACTTTGAGGTGTCCTGTCAATAGTTTTACAGACGCCTCTTTTACAATGGTGGTCAATGGGGAAAATGCTTTTTGGGCCGCGTGGGGAATTTGGGCTGCAATACTGCAAGTGAACACCGGACGAATATGGAAAGAAGGCTGAGCAACAGCGCCGTATCCAGTTGTTAGTTTACATGCATGGGTTGGATGTTTGGGTCCAAAAACACCGGTCTGTCACCCAGGAGACAGAAGTCAACGTTGATTTACTCGTCACGCAACTTCCTTACTTAAGTCACGCAACTCCCGTAGTTATTTTAACCCTACCGACAATCTTTACCTGAACCTAATCATGTATTTAATTTCTTTTGTCTAAACCTCACCAACTTGTTTCCTGTGAAAACGGATGATATTTTTAAAAAGGCTGTGGATGTAATGAGCGGAAATTGACACGTGTGGCTCGACATTCGTAGCAGAATGCACGAAAAAGGAATAACTTCGTATGATATCATACGAACCTTCGTAAGAGGATACGTTGATCAGGAATATCTCAAAAACTATTGTAAGACGTAAACGGACCACGATATATTAAATCTCCTGATTGAAATAAAGACAACTGACATGCTTTGGATGAGCCTGTAACGTGTGAAAACAATACAACCCTCCACCGAATGTACTGAAGAGGATTCTCTGTGTATTGTAGTGATTTCCACAGGAGGACAATAAACTATTGTAAACTGGTATATTCCCCAAACACTTCATTAAAGTACTGTATCAACATAGAGATCACAACATCCCCCAAAAATCCTGTAGCCGCCCAGCTATTCTTGAGCTGAGTCAAGGCTTCATGAGGTAAACAGCTTAATGAGTTGACTTGGGAACGACACCGCAGACTTCAGTTCGCCTTGACTCTTCCGCTGCTTTGAAGTTAAGTATTCATGACAGACGTTCATGAAGAAAGGCTAGTTTCTCCATGACTGTGAGCGCCGTTATCTGCCATTTTCTTTCAAAGCATCAGCCGGGTCCTTCTGCTAGCAATGAAACAATGAAAAGACATCTGCTTGCAACAGATGAAACAAACAAACAAAAGATGTTCTTTTTGTTTGTTTGAGACACTTAACATATTAGAGAACTTGTGTTTATTTTCTATATATGTCCTCACTTGGATAGAATTAAAAAAAGAACCTTTCATGGATAAGGTCTGGGGAAAAAAGTTTAGGATTACAGCAAATTGTAAGCAAGATGCACAGCACCTAGAGCCACGAATGTCACGTCACATAGTCGGTAGTACTACCCAGATGACAGAAACACTGTGTGCCTTCAAGCATACAACCGTGCATTTTAATTGAGAATTACACAGTTTCTCTTTTGCCTTATGCAGGTTTAGTTGCCGCAAAATGCTTTTGTGAATTTGCCTTTTAAGTGTTTAAATTCGAAGCAGCCAAGAGAACATTGGTAGTTAAAATGAAAGCTTTGAGGTGTGCTGATGGACAGTCTCTCCAGCTGTCTGTATTTGTATCATTATCATCTACACATCTACACATGCACGCACGCACAAACACACAAACAGGCTCAAAGAACAGTGATTCTGTTCTGCAAATAAATAGCTGTCTCTCATTCGGTTTCTATATCTGTCACACACACACACACACACACACACACACACACAGGTGAGATGAAGCTTTGGTGTGATAGATGGCTAGATTTGGTAAATCCCTCAGGCGACACTGAGGATCAGTGAGGTGATTCACACACCAGTTATCTCTGTTTTGGGTATTACAACACACACACAAACATACACACACACACACACACACACGCACACACATATTCATTCATTAGTTCTGTTCCTATTTGGATAGAAGCACCAAAGCTTTTACAAATGTAGATGGATTCCTCTGAAATGAATCATCACAAAATTAGTTGTTTTTTTGTCTCCTCCGCAGATGCAGAACTGACCGTGTTGGGATTCATAAAGTTTTATCTCCCATTTAATTTTGATGCTCGGGGAACAGAGAATACACACGAGAAGATTTGTACAACACACAGAACGAAACTCATGAAATGGTTTCTATAATCTCAACAGAGAACTCAGGGAAGCCATTTTATCAGGCAAATGGGAGAAAGTACAAATATTATCCAACTCACACATACACACACACACACACACACACACACACACACACACACATTGAAGTACATTGTTATGAATTTGTACTCAAATAATAACAAAGAACAGAGTCAACAACAATGTGACTATGGAAGGTGAATGAGACAAATACTTATAACTGTATACCTGAAGAAAGGTGATGCTGGAAACGAGAATAGAGCTGAGATATGTAACTGCATGGATGAATGAAGATGATAAAGAGAAGAGGGAGAACAGCACAAAAGAAATAGGAAAAATAGAGGAAATAAAGAGACCGACAGAAGACAAGACACTGAATGGAGGGATTTGGTCAGATTGATAAAAAGACAGGAAAATAAAAACCTGATGATGGAGATGAAGTAAAATGGGTGATTTCATGATTGAAAGAATTCCAGATAAGAGAGAAAGTAACAAAGAATATAAAATATAATAGATATTTGTAATTCGAAACGGAGAATAATCTTATCATCGGAAAGTATGCTTGAGTCTACAAAAATTGTCAAAGTTCCCAGAAATCAAATTAATTAGTTAAATCATAATGTTACAACGTAACGGAACAACGGAACGTAAAAACGGAACATAACGGAAAAAAACGCAACGTTGTAAGATAACTAGTTTTCAGGATGGAGAGAGAATGGGGTTTCCTACAGACAAAAATACAGACAAATAAATAACTGTAAATGCATATACATTATTGCAATATATATTACAATAACAAGGTTTGGTGAGACAGTTGGCACTCAGGGACCCTTTCAGAGCAAACGCTTTTACTTACAGACAACCTGGGACCTTGTTCTTATCTACAGACATCAGGTCACTGCCACTCACACACAAAGTACACCAGAATCTGATAGTGAACTGGAGTGAAAATGATCCAGCTTAGACAGAGGGAAGCTATTTTTCAAACTCATTAAGCAAACTGCTGTCGTCGTACAATTTTGCTTTCGGCATTTGTCTGAGACAAATTATGACGAAAGATTATGATGGTGACGCTGAATGTGGATGACAGATTTTACAGTAGTTATCCAAGCATTATAGGGATGGATGGATGCATGGATGGATGGATAGATGTTGTATATACCTGGTATACTGTGTCTTCTCGAGGCCATGGTCTGTTCTTGTCCAGAGATATCCTTCGTTTTTCCATATGGTCCGTCATCTAGAGAAAACAGAGACACACAGCAAAGCTTTAGAGGTATCAATATACTTCTGTTTCTTTGGTTTACACCAAATACACAACAACAGCAATACTCTCCTCCACAGAAATATCTACTGCTACTACAACATCTAAAACATCCCTCTCCAACTCACTTCCTTTAATAATTGGTAAAAACACAGAGGGCTACTGCCCAACTGTTGGTATTTGATGCCCTGGGAGTGAGACCAAACTGCTTTGTATTAACGTAACTAAAAACAAGTCAACGTTGACCTTTTGGTTTCACATGGAACATGAACAGCGGTCTCCTGGGTTAAAGTCCTGTGCTTGTTTGCTGACATTGTCCCTCTTTATACCATGTCATCTGACTTCCTCACAGGCAGCCATGCACGTTCTGGCTCACTATTACGTGGGTTACATACAGTACATTACCTGTCATAGGTTTAACAAGCAGTGAAGGGTAACAGGCTGCCCTCCTTTATGTTGCATGTAATTATAAATTAGTGTGTCCCACAAGTCTCCAACAGATGAAATACAATAAAAACAAACTGTATATTCTTCTTCTATGTGCTCTTGTGTATTTATGTTTTACTTCATTGTCTCTTTGGCTGTTTGTTTTCCTAATGACCACGCTAGTGGAATGTCCGTAGGGATGGCAACATCGGTCCACTGTGAAATATCTTGAAAACGAACACATGGGCTCAATAAAACAACCACAAATCCCCAGAAGGTGAATCCAAATTACTTTGTCCAGCATGTTAGCAAAATGTTTCACAAAGTGCAGGAGTGAAAATGAGCCTGAAATTACACATTATTTTTTATCCAAAATCCCAGTGTCCTCTCCCATTGAACAGATGCAGCCACAGTGGGCCTCTTTGCCTAAAGAGCTGCAAAATGCTCTGAAAGTGCTGCGTCAGGGGCGTTTCCTTCCTGACAAGTGGAAACATTTACAAGAATTCTACAAAGTCCCCATGTAAATACTTCAAAAGCCTCCCTCACATATAATCTACTCAGCACTATTACAAGTGCAATTGCATCTAATTTACCACCTTGTAAGGACGATTTTCCCAGCACCTGTAGTTACAGTCACTATTATTCAATAGTTTGACGCATTGTACACAGAAAGGCCATTTGTGAAGCGGTGATGAGGTTAGTCTCCTCCCTGCTTGGCCATCATCGTGTCACAGGTGGGAACAGATGTCCTGTTTTATGGTCTCTGGCAGAGGCTTTGTGGCAGAGACGTGTGAGGATTTTAATATTTAATACGTTGTAAATTCAGTTCTCCACGGATCTCCACAGGTGTCTGTCGTGAACTGCAACTACCATCATTTTTATTACCCACAACAAGAATTCTTGTTTGGTTTCTTTTTTCTTGTTAGCCGTGTAAAAAACAGACAACACAAAACACAAACACAAGCTCGTAACGTTAAAAAATGGAAGAAAACCCTAAATATTGGACCAAGAGTGAAGTCCAGAAGTTAACTCGTTCACGAGCGCACACCCACTGAGCCATGAAATGAGGGAGAACCGCTGCTCAGCAAGCTAACTCAGTAGCACAAAGGCTAACCCAGTAACAAAGGCAAGCCCAGTAGAACAAAGACTTAGTAACGTCAGCACAAAGGATAAAATAGTAACATTAGCACAATGGCTAACCTACTAAGGTTAGCACAAAGTCTAACCCAGTAGAACAAAGGCTAACCCAGTAATATTAGCACAGAGGCTAATGCAGTAGTAGTCTGAAATCATGACATGCTTTTTTGTGACGGCTACTTGTGTTTGTATGATTTTGGAATACAGGGTTGTTTATATATTCTTATATTACTGGGAAAAAAGCTAAGAGGGCTTGTAGCGAACTCGCGGCCGATATTATTAGATATCCACATACAAACTGAATTCCAATGTCGATTTGAGGCTGGTGTGACACACTGATAATGATTTGAATATATTTAGAGTGAAGAATCACTTTGACCTTTGAACATTTTCCAAAGTGTTTTCGAGTTCATAATCAATATTAAGAATTCATTAGCGTTTGATCTTAGCACTTTTTATTACATATCCGAAGGTGTCATCTATATAGGAAATGAAGTATTTCGCTAACCCAGACTCTAACTCAGTCTGACAGACGCTGTGACAGCGGAGCTGCGGCTGTTGTTGTTGTGGCTCTGATGGGAGCGGATGTGTCCTACTTTTACAACCTCTGCTTCATCAGAGGGGTGGAATAACTTTAACAATTCATAAGCCAATTCTCTCCTACTTTCATGCTCTCCTCCAGAAGTGTCATTAAGTTGCATTATAATCAGGAACAATTACGCCGCAGCTTAAACATAAATGTCTCTGCAAAACTTGCAGGATAAATATATATATATTTTTTTTAATGCTTTCCGGCACCTGAAACCAGCTTTTAAACCAGCTTACTATCAACAGAGTTAAGCAGTTGGAAAGGATGTCCTGCAAAATCCTTTATCTCCGTAGTTGTGCTTTTAATTCCACTTCAAATTGCATTCACACTCCTTTCCAGCTGCCTTCAAGACTCAATTTCACTGCGACAAAGACACTGCAATAGTTTTTTTTAGCTATTGACTCAAAAGCTTCTGTATATAGGACATATTTAATGATACTGTCACCAAGTTTAACTCGTGGTTTCCATTTTTCCATACTTAAAAAACTTCAATTCTTGCTTATTCCCCCTACATTGGTTTCCAGCCACAATCCAAGCACATGCATGTCAGCTGAACGTGAGAGTGTGTGTTTGACCTGTGGATAGGTTGCATTTCACCAATTGCCATCATTGGTACAAAACAAGTATGAACGGATAAATAATTCATTGATGATGTGCTGGTAAAAGCTCTACTGGTGGATTTCTCCTATTTGTATCCGAACCTTTGTTTGGAGCTTCTCCGTCAACTGTTCTCTCAGCTTTTACGTGTCTTAAAAAGAGCGATGGCTAACAAGTGGCTAAATTAGACTACTAAACATCATCACGTCCTCACCGTGCTATACTTCATGAGTCTTTTCTCACATGAAGACACATATGAAGTATTTTTCTACCATACAACAAGTAGTTTCTTGCCTCCCAACAACCTCAGTGTATGAAGTGTTTTCCATATGGTGACACATTTCCCTCTAACACCTTTAAAATATGCAGCACTATCCCCACCGGTAATGCTTGGAAATCAGTTCTCTCCCCAGCAGTGACAGCGGAAAAGGAGGCCATTGTTGTTGTGTTTGGCAGTTTAGCGATCTTCACAGAGGTGTAATGAGTTTAATAATTCATAAGTTGTGGATTCAATTTTGCTTTAAACCACTTTCATAACTTATCTTGCTGGTTGCTTTCCCCGCTGTGGGGCTGTCACAGGCATAATGGACCCCAGAGGCTGCTCATCAACACACACAGGAACACATGTGCACACACACACACCCACACATACACACACACACACACACACACACACACACACACACACACACACACACTGACATGCACACTGACATGCACGGGCTCTGGCAGACTGATGCATACCCAAAAGGATTTAGGCACCAAACGTACACCTACATGTGTGCACAGGCACCAAAACAGACCAAAAAATGTGTCCCTACAAGTACAAGACCAACGTGTACTGTTATATAAACAGGAACTTGCACACACACAAACACAGTAACTTGAGACATAAAGAACGCTTCAGGCAACTTGGCCATCTCTGGAACTGGATGTGAGACAAAACTGTTGAAGTCACAACTTTTCCCAGCAGCAGTGTGAATCCTCAGCTCTCGGCCTCCAAACCCACTAAAGTCTGGTGCCGAAGATCTGGTGGCCGAGTTATCAGTGGATTGCAAATATGTTTGTCTGGAAGCACAACACGTGATCTGTCACAATAACCGTCTTTATGAATGGATGCACAGCTTCACCCGAACACGTGTCCTCCATTCTCCAGCTCTGCCTGATAAATTAGTGTCTCCTGGTGAATAATTTGAATACGATTAGGCTAATGACTGCTGGCGCTGTCAGCTTACTGAACAGGTTGAGTTATAGACTAGGCGTCAGGCCAGATCCCCCCGCAGTAGAAGCGGCGGCATTATGCTTACAGTGCGAACATCTTTTCAAACCGAGACGGTAATGACTTCAGCACGGGCAAAGACAGACTAAAGGATGGATGTCATCATTAAAAGGTCCAACTAAATTTTGTACAACATTTTTCAAAGTTGTGATTCTGACTCGGTTAGAGCAGATGCTGTTAGAGTGAATGAATGTATACCTTTAACTATTTCCCCAAATTCTTTACAGCAATTGAAGTTTTTTTTCAGACCATTTTTAAACAATTCCGAACAAAAGCCGGTCTTTCACCCAGGAGACCGTTGTTCGTGTCCCGCGGGAAACAAAAAGTTAACATTGATTTATTCCTAACGTAACTTCCGTAGTTATGTAACGCCACTTTTGTAGTTATTTTAACCTAAACCAAGATCTTTTCCTAAAACCAACACAATAAAATATTTTAGAATCTTTTTCTGAATCTAACTAAGTATTTCACGATCTTTAAGAAATAAGTCAGTTTGTATAGTAGTCTATGAGAAAATGACTCTACTTCTCTCTTGATTTATTACCTCAGTAAACATTGTAAACATGAGTTCATGGTCTCAATCTCTAGTTTCAAGTCTTCTTCAATACAGCATGATGTTCATTTAGTACATTATGGTCCATTTAGAGTCAAACAGACCATAAAGCAGGGGATGCTTTAGGGCGGGGCTACACGGTGATTGACGGGTCGCTGCTGCTACCGTATACGGCCGTAGTCCAACATGGCGACGGCAAAATCACCAAACTTGAGGCTTCATAACGGAAGTCCACAAACCAATGGGTGATGTCACCATGACTAAGTCCCCTTCTTATATACAGTCCATGTCTCAGACTAATGTCAAACTTTTGGACATGTGAAGACGACTACTGGGGGCTGACATGTTATATTTGCTAACAGGAATAAAAAGGAGCCATGCAGCAAGTTCAGCAGGCACAACATAGCAGACTTCCATACATAGATAATACATCTGTGACCCAATCGCACACATACCTATATAGGAGTTGAAGCACAAACTACAGGTGTAGCATCTTCTGCCTGTTTTACAGGGTTGTGGGTGAAGATTAAAAACATCCAGCTTTACACAGAAACACCTGCGAGGCCTGTGTGTGTGTGTGTGCATGCATGCATGAAGGGAATACTAACAGACACGGCTCTGTGGAGGAGCGCAGGCTTCCCTCAAGCTTCCACCAAATCCTTTACACAAACACACACGCACGCAAAAGACATTACGTATACTGTACGAGCACGCACACACAAACAGTCTCTTTGTCCTCCTCGCAGGCTGCTGACGATGAGGATGTATTGTCGTCACCTGAGGACGAAAGAGACGTGATTGCTGTTGTGCACAAACTCGCTGCCTCCTCATTATCTTGCAACATACTGAGGCAATGCTTAGCCTATCTGACTGCAGACCTAAGAGGAAACAACCCGCGTGGCACAGTATTAGAAGAGCGAGGACACTGGGTCTTCAACTAAAATGTTCTCCTCTTAAGAAGAATAAGGTGTAAAAGAGGCCAAACATGTTAAAACTTGAGAATCAGTGAACAGCAAAGGGAGGCTGAGACACCACCTGGCTGCTTCTTAAAATATACAGACGTCATCTCTCCAATGCACCCACCTTCCAACCCTGTCTCTTACAAAATGATGTTCCCATACAATTAATGATGGTTTTAGACTCGTGGATAACGATAACAAAAAATGGTACAAAAATGCTTTGGCTTAAAATAGGTACTTTTGTTATAGGGCTGCACAATTTATCGGAATCTTATCGAAATCGCGATGCTGCAATTTTCCAATCACAAGAGGCGCAATGTTTCTTAAAGATGGAATGTGTGACACTAAATTCAGTCTGGTCTCATCCAGCATTCGCAGTAATACCTATGGAAATTGACACGTGTTGCTGGATTTCGTAGGAAACTCATGACAAATGACGAGTGACTTTTTCATAGGATATCATACGGAACCGTTGTGTGAGGATACTCACCACTTTAGATAAATATTGCGGTGCTGCAGAGATCATATTCTACACACTTAAACAAAAACATCTTTGTTTTTTACAGATCCCAGAAAAAAGCGCAACATAATCTTTTTGTTTTTCAATGAAAATAAGAATTATTTAAGTTACTGACATAAATTTAAAAAAGGGTACGTTGACTTTGTTGACATCCGTCTACCCTGACCTCCTCCATGTGAGCTTCCACGGACTATGATTAGAAACGTATTTATCAAAAACAAAATATTTTCCCCTAAAACGTAATCGACAACGCAGTTTTGTGCAGTTTCTGGAAACTGAATATTGCGGTGCTGCAGAGATCATATTCTACACACTGATTTTTAGGAGACCACGCTCCACCTGCAGTATAACCTCAACAACTGACATCACATTAAAAAAAAAAACGTAACATTGGTACGTTCACAACTGGTGGCCTAAATCTTTTAGGCTAGTTTAATACATCGCCAAACTGACTTTTGTAATATATTTTTTATTTGATTTGATATTTCTAGTGTTTTCTGGATTCAGAGAACATCTCACTCAAAGGAATACCCCAACATTTACATGAGAAGATTGACATAAATTTAACTTCCGTACATTTACCATCAACGACGTTCTGTGGTGTTTAGCTTCGCTCAGCGTAGCGCAACCAATGGCAGCAGGGTGAAACAGCTAGCTTAGCTCCATCATCATCTAACAACTCCTTCCTCTCAAGCTAACGCAGAGTCTATTAACGAACACACACGCTTACGCAAGTCCTTTCACATTTCACCTCAAGGTCACCAGATACCTCCTAGACATGTACACACGATTTCACACAGACTAAAACACAGAACACACATGTGAGCATGCTCTGACAGATACTCAGGGCGATATCACGTAATCACACGTGTGTGTATAGCTTTACCAGAGGGCTCTGCTGTGCTAACTGCAGCCGCGGTGACCTTACATTATCTAGGTGGAGTGACACACACACTTTGTGTTGAGTACCTATACACACACACACACACACACACACACACACACAGACAAAAGAAAGTCATACATGTTTCCTACATACACACGCACACCCACACAGCGTGTGATCCATAGCATGTTCATGAATATGTTTTTATTATATCATATCATATCCCAGGCTGTGGGTACACTTGTCTTTTCAATGCGACTTTTGCAATCCGAGGACGCCTTAACTTTAAAGTCTGTGCACTCCGAGATCCGATCTCGCTCGCATTGAGATCAGATCAGCCGGGCCGCATGCCGAGGTGGCCTGGCTCACGTTGAGTTGGGGTCTCGGTGAGGTGTGGACAGCGTGTGGGCACAATCCGGACAATTTATCAAACGTAGGTCTCCTTCATCAAGGGAGTTCATCTCCCGAGGAGGGCAAAGGGACCAGATATGAGAGAAACCGGGGCCGGGGCCCAGCTGAGACCCGCTGTCTGAGTCCTGTTGAGTTCATTTCATTATTTTGCTGCTTAAAAAAAAAAAGATTTTTAAATAACAAAAAAACGAGGGACTTTTATTGTGAAGAATTAGTAGGAAAACTAGTTTTATCATGAATGTTAGCAGCTTTCCTCCAATATAACAAGTCTTCTAATATTGCAGCAAAAGTAGCAGGAGAAAGCTCGTTCATCATTGAAATAGCAAAGCTTTGTTAGTGGCTATTCTTAAAATAAAATAGAAGTACTGCCACCACCAGTACGCTTCCACCAACCTACCTAAGTTTCAGTTTACATCCATGTCTGTCCAAAATATCGCTTCATTCTTTCATCCTATTAGACATTAATACATTAATACACAATTGTCACAATTAGCATATGAATCCTTGAGATGTGGGCAAAAAATGTGTTTTGTGAGTTCACTATGAGCTTTGACCACCAAAATCTAATCAGCTCATCCTTGAGTCTAAGTGGATGTTTGTGCCAAATTTGAGGACGTTTGCAGATGTTCCTGAGATATGACGAGAAGAGTACAGACGTGACACAAACAGACAAATTAATGTGTGTGTGTGTGTGTGTGTGTGTGTCTATAGGAACATGAAATTGGACGAGCAGTGTGTAATGACTGCTATCTCGTTGCAGCAGTGGCAGAATCTTCAAAATAACTAAACTGATAATGGAGTTTACAGGTGAGGTTTGGAGATAATGTGGTCACAATGGTTTCATACAGAATTCAACGGCGGTGCTGAAAATAAAAACGAGATCGAGTTAAGCGCTGATGCCCGACAGCTCTTCCAAAATCCTCGTATAGCAAAAACTGTGTAGCCGACTCCATGCTCCTAAAAAACAATACAGACAATACATGTACAGACAATAAACATTTCTAAATTCTGTTCATCAAGTTGATCCACAGGTTACTCTCTGATCCAACCTGTTGAACTGAAAACATTTCCTGCATCTCAAAACATCATTAAAAAAAAAGCAATATACATAATGTTTTTTCTAATCAAAATAAATGGTGCGACATGAACAAAAATGTCTTTTAAAATGCTCTATTTGCTACTTTAAAAAGGTTTTCCTGGTTTGCATACGAGAGAAAGTGCTTTTAAAGAGAATAGTTTGCTTTCATCGAGCGAGGCTCCCTGAGGTAAAGCTTTAGAAGAACTGAGTCAATGTAATATGTTTGTTTGAACATACTTTCAATCTTTCGCTTTCCGTCTGTCTCTATTGTCCCGTGGTTATTACTTTCTCCCCATCAATATAAAGAACCAGAACGCCTGTCAGAATGTCTTGGGGAGTATTTAAGCTGTCGTGGTTGAACAAGCTCTTCAATTACACATCGAGTGGCTTCCCCCTGTTCGCCATGTTAAATCAATAACATCATACGCCACTACTCACACACACAATTTGACAAATGTTGCAAATATTCTGTACCTTACTATGTGTATCATTCTATCGTCCACTTTTATTACCGTAAAATGACAGTGTTGAGACCTAAAATGTTTTTCCTTCTGTTTGTTTTATTTCAGATTAGCACCACAGGATTCATGATTCAGGAGACTCGTCGTCATCTGTGAGTTCTTTACGAAACCATCTGTATCCAGTGGTGGAAGAAGTGTTCACATCATTTACTGCAGTAAGTACTAAAACCACACAGTGAGAATAATCCACTACAGTAAAAGTCCTTTTTTGAAAATGTTACTTCAGTAAAAGTGTGCAAGTGTGATCTGGAAAATGTACTTAAAGTACTTCAATTAAATTAATACATTTCGCTGTTAAATGTTCCCGGTCAGTGTACTGTTTACTGTTGGAATAATATCACTGCTGCATTAATGTTTATGTTACATTTGAATTCCTTTATTTACTGTTGGCTAGGTTAATCTACAGCAATGCATCATATTCTATGAAATCAACATGTGATAATGTGAGAACCACGTGTCTCTAAACAATATGCACCTCTGAGATGTAGTGGAGTAGAAAGTACAATATTTACCTCTGAGATGTAGTGGAGTAGAAAGTACAAT